>NC_069505.1:260881522-260981522 GCF_027579735.1 Bombina bombina | reverse complement strand
AGGGGCACTTACTGTCTTCGGCCACCTCTATGATGTAAGAACCCATCGATCACTAAATATTTTAGCACAATGACCCTAATACATCAACACAAGCGCTATCATTAATAGGGCAACTAAATTACTAATGGGTGAAGTATAACAATGTATTAACAATGCAAAGAGGTTCATTAATTTACTTTACATTATAGATAATTGAATAAAGTTAGAACTATTATAGAAAACAAAATGGTAACCTACAATATTCCAATGTTCTATATGTGGCTGCATACACACACACACATACGCATTTGCATACACACACATATAAACATACATACACAAACCTACTCACATAATACATTGGTGCTGCAGCTATCCGATTCCCTGAATAGGCTAGCTCAGGGATTGGCCAGGTGGGGAAAGGGGGTTGGAACAGGTGAAAAGGGATTAACTGCCTATATAAGTGTTTGCATAACGGTAATGCTCAGAAATATTTTTTTCTTTTTTGATAAGGGTGAGACAGGAAGAAAGGATCACTAACCTTTTTTCTTTGTTTCAGAGCAGTTTTTCTTTGTTGCAGAAATAGCTCCAAGGAACAGGGTAATTGCCAAGAAATTGTGAAAGAACTTTGGATGCTGTAGTCTCAATCATTGCTAATTTGCTAGCTGGTAACACTTTCTTTATAGCAATAGCATAACTGAAGCTGTGATTTAAAAGTGTATTTTCTGTCTATAATTTAATATTAAATAGATCAGTGTATCCTATATAATAATTATACTAGCATTAGTAAATTTATCACTGTAGAAAAGAAGGGTTTTTGTATTTTATACTCATACATTTATTTTTAGTTACTGGTAAATGTTTTAGAAATTGTTTTGTGGCTAGATCAGACTGGTTGATATATTGAATTGTTAAAAAGGTATACACGGCTCTGGTTGATTATTTAAGTCATATAAGACTATTTTGGTTAGATAGAATTTCCAGAAGGTATAATTTAGCTATTAGGTTTAGATATTTGTTAGCTAAACATTGTTAAATAAGCCATATGCCGAGTTAATGTTACTGGCTAATTATAAATGGTTCTATCTAGTAACATTAAATAATAATATTTGATAGTTAATTCATTTGAGTTAATGTTAATTCCTAATAATTGTGACCATATCCAAGATACAGACAATTTAATTGAATATTAATTAATCTAAATATTTCTATACCTTGCTTTATTTTATAATTTTAATATGGTAATAATCAATTAATATATATCTGGTCATAATCAATATTCTATTTACTGCATAAATATAATCATTGTGTTTATAAAAATAACCTGTTCAAAAATTAGGAAATATTTTAATTTGGGATTAAATATTAATATTTCATAATAATCTTGTCATTAATTGCTAAACATCTTAATAGTGTTATTTTGGAGTGCGCTACTGAGATTATATAACATGTTTCTGGGGTGCACTGCTAAAAAAGTCTACTATATGAATTGGAGGTATTGCTGACGATAATTGTATTATTGTTAATTATTAATATTCATAATCCATAAATAATCTCATTGGGAGGGCCCTCCTAAACTGTACTAATATTTATTCAATACACTAATATGCGTGATGTCACTAGGAGGAGGGGTTGCATAGGGGATATAAGATGATGCACACCATGCCAAGGAAGAAAAATAATTGTGGGGGGGATGTAGCTCAGTGGTAGAGCGCATAACATTTAAAATCAAAATTAGTCCAAAAAGCAAAGAAAAGGAAGTACTTAGATTTCTTTGATATTACTAGAGAGGCGGTTGGCATTAAATCCAGAGGGGAAAGGACAAAAAGCAGGAAAAAAAGTTAATTTGCAGACTGGGTTAAGGGGTTTGCTGTGTATTTGGAGAATTTCCTAGAGGCACACCCAGATCAAATGAAGGGCATGATGAGGTATTTACACCTAATTGCAGATTGCTTTATAACTTATGGTGGCTTCTCTTGGAAAGATTATGATGAGGAGTTCAGGAGGGGCAGCGTGGCCATGGGGGGGGAAAGGGCAGGAAGGATTTTGGGGTGAAAATTATAGATCTATGGTCTCGCCTGGTAAAGCTAGCAGAGGGACAAGGGCTCAATAAAATGCAATATGGGAACATGGTTACTGCCAAAGGGATTAAGCAGGAGGCAAAAGAATGCTGGGCTTATAATGATAAGCACTGCGAGAGAGGGACAGCTTGTAGATATAAGCATATTTGCAGGCATTGCACACAAAGTCATCCTGGGCTGGACTGTAGGAGAAAGGAGGGGGGCAAAAACTATTCCTTCCGCGTGCCAGATTTTAAGGGGGGGGAGCTGGGGCTGGCCAAAACCCCACTGAAAGTAAATAAGCTAGTGGAGGTCTTAGAGGGATACCCTAACGCAGAAGAAAGGGAAATGTTAAAGGAATATGCAATATGGTTTTAGAATACCCGTACAGGGGAAGGTAGAGGGGGCAAAAAAGGTAAAAAAATCTAAAGTCAGCATACGAGTTATCTGAAGTGCTGAGGGAAAAATTGGAAAAAGAGGTTGAGCTAGGAAGGATGGTAGGCCCCTTTAGAGAAAAACCAATAGAAAGGTTGGTGGTGTCCCCCTTGGGTGTAGTCCCTAAAAAAGAGTTTGATAAGTTTAGGATGATTCAGCACTTGTCTTATCCTAGAGGGCATTCGGTTAACAATGCGATAAGTAAGAAGGATGCATCGGTAGCTTACCAATCTTTTGACCAAGCAGTTAACATAGTTAAGGCTGCGGGCATTGGGGCTGATTTAGCAAAAATCGATATAGAAGCCGCATTTAGGCTGCTACCGCTGCACCCCAAAGTTTCAGATTGATGGGGTGTAAGTTTGAAGGCGGCTTCTATATCAATAAATACCTACCAATGGGGTGTTCAATTTCTTGCGCCTATTTCGAAACATTTAGTACTTTTCTGCATTGGTTGATTCAAGAAAAGACAGGTAGCAGCTCACTAGTACATTATTTAGATGATTTTATGATTGTTGGTAAGCGCAATACGGGCGAGTGCAAGAGAATCCTAAATGAGGCTTTGGTAATTTTCAAAGAGTTGGGGGTGCCAGTAGCATCAGATAAATCAGAAGGCCCCTGTACTTGCTTGGCTTTTCTTGGTATAGAAATTGATTAGGTAAATAAGCAATGAAGACTACTGGGGGGGGGGGGGGGATTGATAAAATGAGAACGGCCATAAAGCAAAGAAAGAAGGTTACTCTCAGGGAGATGCAAAAGGTTCTAGGTCTTCTTGACTTTGAATGCAGAGTGATCCCCCTTGGCAGAATTTTCAAACGAAGGCTAGAGATAAATACAAGGGGAGCAGTGTTTCACAATCATAAAATTAGATTAAATAAGCACATAAAGGCAGATTTGAAAGTATGGGATTGTTTTTTGAAAATTTTAACGGTATAAGAATTTGGGAAGAAAAAGTCTTAGCAACTGAGTTGCAATTGTACCCAGACATTCAAAGTATGGGCGTTAAAGGGTCTTCAAAATATGTCCCAACTACAGGACGCAGACGGGTATCCGCGACTGTTCGAAGATATTGCAATACAATTTGACCTACATTCACGCGAATTCTACGCTTATCTCCAAGCTAGACACTATCTTCGAGAGATATGCTCAAAATACGGGAAAAATTGGTCCTGGGGTGAGTTACAGGCCAAGATCTCTCTGTATGCGGCAGGAATCTACACAATCTCCCCACTATATATTCTCATAAATCAGAAAGCGTCAAAGACGCAGATGACTGAGATGGTGGCAATGTGTGAGACATACTTCCCAGATATAGACGAACAGACTATTACTGGGAGTTTCCAAATAACTCAACAAAGCTGGGTACCGACCTCTTGGAGAGAGTCACAGATAAAAATTGGCCTTAAAAGATATCTTACTCCTGCTGCTCTCTCCAAATGGTATAAATCAAGAGTTCTTTGCTCGAGATGTTCCTCATCAAGTGCAGACCTATTCCATTGTCTGTGGAGTTGCCCTAAAACCTACCAATATTGGAAGAAAATATCCTACTGGATGACGGTAACTCTAAAATTGGACCA
Organism: Bombina bombina; assembly: GCF_027579735.1. NCBI lineage: Eukaryota > Metazoa > Chordata > Amphibia > Anura > Bombinatoridae > Bombina > Bombina bombina. Next base: position 260,977,474 of record NC_069505.1, on the reverse strand, counting down.
TAAATTATCTCCAATGGATGTGTTCTTTCTGGTGAAATTTCAGGGAATAACCAAGAATTACAATCTGATAAACACTATAATCCTAACGGCTCGCAATCTTATTTTTAAACGGTGGAAAGCTTCTACCGCACCCACAATGTCACAATTTAAAAGTGCTATGATCAATCATTTTACAACTGAGCAATTTAACATTCCTTATCCACAAGTTAAATATCTGCCTACATTCTTCAAAAAATGGGAAACATTTGTGAGATCTCATCCCCTTGCACTTCAGAAAAAACTGATTAAACCTCTTAGAGACACAGAGTATGTTATGGTAAACATTCTAGCTGGCCACTTCCCTGGAGAATGGGCGACAGATGCTGGGTGAGGTGATTAGGCGGGGCGGGGAGATGAGAGAGTCGGATATTTTAGGGTTTTTTTTTTGTTTTTTTGTTTTTTTTTTTCTTCTGTGTTTTGTTTATTTGTGTGGTATGTGTATGTCTGGGAGAAAGTCACTGACTGTTAAAATAAGTAAAGATGAAAAATGATCACAAATATGTCACAAGTGTAACATGTTTTTTAATATTTGACTCACATATGATAAATCCTGGCTGATTGTCCAATTTCTGTATTATCTTTAGTATATCATCCACTAATGTAAGGGGGATTTTTGACCCTTACTTGACACTGATTGTTACTGTCTAAATTTTATATGGAATAATTTATTCATTGTGATGCACTTTTTATAACTGATTATTGTAATATATTATCTTTACTATAAATAAAAATTAAAAAAAAAAAAAAAAAGTCTTAGCAACTGAGTTGCAATTGTACCCAGACGCAGCAGGGGGGTCATATTTTGGGGCATACCTTAACCTTAATGGCAGGTGGTGCGCGGGTAAATGGCCCCCGCTATGGGAGAAGGAAGGCTGGACTAGGAACCTCGTGTTATTGGAACTGTTCCCAATCGTAGCAGCAATAGAGCTGTGGGGTAAAGAATTGACTAATAAGAGTATTTTATTCTGGTCAGATAATAAAGGGGTAGTGGATGTGTTAAACAACCTATGAGCATCTTCCGTCCAGGTTATCCCATATGTGCAGCATTTAGTTCTTAAAGCTCTGGAGAATAATATACATTTCTTTCATGTAATTGGCAAGAGTCCATGAGCTAGTCACGTATGGGATATACAATCCTACCAGGAGGGGCAAAGTTTCCCAAACCTCAAAATGCCTATAAATACACCCCTCACCACAAAGTTTTACAAACTTTGCCTCCTATGGAGGTGGTGAAGTAAGTTTGTGCTTGATTTTCTTCTGTGATATGCGCTTCTCAGCATTTTGAAGCCAGATTCCTCTCAGAGTACAGTGAATGTCAAAGGGACGTGAAGGGAGTATCACCTATTGAATTTCCTTGCGGGAAATCTTTTCATAGGTTCTCTGTTATCGATCGTAGAGATTAATCTCCTACCTCCCTTTTCAGATCGATGATATACTCTCATATTCCATTACCTCTACTGATAACTGTTTCAGTACTTGTTTGGCTATCTGCTATATGTGGATGGGTGTCTCGGTAAGTATGTTTTTATTTCTTAAAGACACTCTCAGCTATGGTTTGGCACTTTATGTATTAATGTAAAGTTCTAAATATATGTATTGTACTTATATTTGCCATGAGTCAGGTTTATGTATAGCAGACAGTTTAAAAATTGGGAAAAACATATTTAGCAAGTTATTTTTTCTTACCTGGGGTATAGCCTTTTCTTCAAAATTGACTGTTTTCATTTATTTTAGGCTCGCGAGGCTTCAAAATGCTGATATTTATTGCGTCACACTTGGCGCAAGATTTTTTTGCACGAAGGTACGATCGGTGACGCAAATTCATAATTTCTGGCCTCTTAGTTGACGCCAGGTTTCCTTGCACAAGGTTGCATCTGCTATGACGCGAGTTGCATCATTTCCGGATGTTGTTAGCGCCAAAAAGAATTTGTTTTGCATTGCTCGTCATACTTGGCGCCAAATAATTGTATTATTTAAACCCCACTTCCTATATGCCTTTTGCCTTTTTCTATGCTCAGAGGGCTATGCTGTTTGCATTTTTTCCCCATTCCTGAAACTGCCATATAAGGAAATTGATAATTTTGTTTTATATGTTGTTTTTTTCTCTTACATTTGCAAGATGTCTCAATCTGAATGGAATGGAATAGGCCTGGTACTTCTTTTATTCCTTCTTCTAGGTTTAAAAAGTTATATCCTTTACCAGCAGCCAGATTGGAGTTTTGGGAAATAATCCCCAAAGTTGATGGGGCTATTTCTACTCTTGCCAAATGTACTACTATCCCTATGGAAGATAGTACTTCCTTTAAGGATCCTTTAGATAGAAAACTTGAATCTTATCTAAGGAAAGCTTATTTATTTTCTGGCTATCTTCTTAGGCCTGCAATTTCTATAGCTCATGTTGCAGCTGCATCAACCTTCTAGTTGGAAAGCTTAGCGCAACATGAAACAGATTCTGATTTTTCTAGCATTGTTCGCTTGCTTCAACATGCTAATCATTTTATCTGTGATGCTATTTTTAATATCATCAAAACTGATGCTAAATCTATGTTTTTAGCTATTTTAGCTAGAAGAGCTTTGTGGCTCAAATATTTTAATGATGACATGGTATCTAAGTCTAGATTACTATCTCTTTCTTTCCAAGGTAACAATTTATTTGGTTCTCAGTTGGATTCCATTATTTCAACTGTCACTGGGGGGAAGGGAGTTTTTTTTTTACCTCAGGATAAAAGATCTAAAGGTAAATCTAAAGCATCTAATCGTTTTCGTTCCATTCGACAGAATAAGGAACAGAAACCAAATCCTTCCCCCAAGGAGTCTGGTTCCAATTGGAATCCTTCTTCATGTTGGAATAAATCCAAGCCTTTTAAGAAACCAAAGCCAGCCCCCAAGTCTGCATGATGGTGTGGCACTCATTCCAGTTCAGCCGGTGGGGGGCAGATTAAACTTTTTCCAGAACATTTGGGCAGATTCTGTCCAAAATCATTGGATTCAGAGCATTGTCTCTCAAGGGTATCAAATAGGATTCAGAATGAGACCTCCTGTGAGAAGATTTTTTTCTCTCACGCATTCCAGCAAATCTAGTGAAGGCTCAGGCTTTTCTGAAGTGTGTTTCAGATCTAGATCTTTCAGGGGTAATTATACCAGTTCCGTTTCAGGAACAGGGTCTGGGGTTTTATTCAAATCTATTCATTGTCCCAAAGAAAGAAAATTCATTCAGGCCAGTTCTGGATCTGAAAATTTTGAACCGTTTAAGAGTGACAACTTTCAAAATGGTGACTATAAGGACTATTCTGCCTTTTGTTCAGCAAGGTCATTATATGTCCACGATAGACTTACAGGATGCATATCTTCACATTCCGATTCATCCAGATCACTATCGGTTTCTGAGATTCTCTTTTATAGACAAGCATTACCAATTTGTCGGTCTTACATTTGGCCTAGTGACAGCTCCAAGAATTTTTTCAAAGGTTCTCGATGCCCTACTCTCTGTAATCAGAGAACAGGGTATTGCGGTGTTTCCTTATTTGGCCGATATCTTGGTACTAGCTCAGTCTTTACATTCTGCAGAATCTCACACAAATAAACTAGTGTTGTTTCTTCAAAGACATGGTTGGAGGATCAATTTACCAAAAAGTTCCTTGATTCCTCAGACAAGGGTAATTTTTTTAGGTTTCCAGATAGATTCAGTGTCCATGACTCTGTCTCTAACAGACAAGAGACAAATAAAATTGGTTTCAGCTTGTCGGAACCTTCAGTCTCAATCATTCCCTCCAGTGGCTTTGTGCATGGAAGTTTTAGGTCTCATGACTGCAGCATCGGACGCGATCCCCTTTGCTCGTTTTCATATGAGACCTCTCTAGCTTTGTATGCTGAATCAATGGTGCAGGGATTATACAAAGATATCACAATTAATATCCTTAAATCCCAATGTTAGACTCTCTCTGACTTGGTGGTTAGACCACCATAGTATTGTTCAAGTGGCCTCCTTTGTTCATCCAACCTGGACTGTAATCACAACAGATGCAAGTCTTTCAGGTTGGGGAGCTGTCTGGGGACCTCTGACAGCACAAGGGGTTTGGAAATCTCAAGAGGCGAGGTTATCAATCAATATTTTAGAACGCTGTGCTATTTTCAGGGCTCTATTGAAGAGAGAACCATTCATTTGTTTTCAGACGGACAATGTCACAACTGTGGCATATGTCAATCATCAGGGTGGGACTCGCAGTCCCCTAGCTATGAAAGAAAAATCTCAGATACTTGCTTGGGCGGATTCTAACTCTTGTCTTATTTCTGCGGTACATATCCCAGGTGTAGACAATTGGGAAGCGGATTATCTCAGTCGTCAGATTTTACATCTGGGGGAGTGGTCACTCCATCCAGATGTGCTTTTTCAGATTGTTCAGATGTGGGGTCTTCCAGAAATAGATCTGATGGCTTCACATCTGAACAAGAAACTTCCCAGGTACCTGTCCAGGTCCAGGGATCCTCAGGCGGAGTCGGTGGATGCGTTAGCAGTTCCTTGGTTTTAGCAACCTGCTTATATCTTCCTGCCTCTAGTTCTTCTTGCAAAAGTGATCTCCAAGATCATCATAGAACATTCGTTTGTGTTTCTGGTAGCACCAGCGTGGCCTCACAGGTTATGGTATGCGGACCTTGTCCGGATGTCCAGTTGTCAACCATGGCCACTTCCTTTAAGACCAGATCTTCTGTCTCAAGGACCGTTTTTCTATCAGGATCTCAAATCATTAAATTTGAAGGTATGGAAATTGAACACTTAGTGCTTAGTCATAGAGGTTTCTCTGACTCAGTGATTGATACTATGTTACAGGCTCGTAAATCTGTTTCTAGGAAGATTTTATTATCGAGTTTGGAAGACTTATGTTTCATGGTGTTCTTTTCATAAATTCTCCTGGCATTCTTTTAGAATTCCTAGAATTTTACAGTTTCTTCAGGATGGTTTGGATAAAGGTTTGTCTGCAAGTTCCATGAAGGGACAATTCTCTGCCCTTTCTGTTCTATTTCACAGAAAGATTGCTAAGCTCCCTGATATTCACTGTTTTGTGCAGGCTTTGGTCCGTATCAAGCCTGTTATTAAATCAATCTCTCCTCCTTGGAGTCTTAATTTGGTCCTGAGAGCTTTACAGGCTCCTCCTTTTGAGCCTATGCATTCTCTGGATATTAAATTACTTTCTTGGAAAGTGTTGTTCCTTTTGGCTATCTCTTCTGCTAGAAGAGTTCTGAATTATCTGCTCTTTCTTGTGAGTCACCTTTTCTGATTTTTCATCAAGATAAGGCAGTTTTGCGGACTTCATTTAAATTCTAACAACATTAATAGGGAAATTGTTGTGCCCTCTTTGTGTCCTAATCCTAAGAATTCTTTGGAGAGATCCTTACATTCTCTGGTTATTGTAAGAGCTTTGAAATATTATGTTGAAGCTACTAAAGATTTCAGGAAGACTTCTAGTTTATTTGTTGTCTTTTTCTGGTTCTAGGAAAGGTCAGAAAGCTTCTGCCATTTCCTTGGCATCTTGGTTAAAGCTTTTGATTCATAAGGCTTATTTTGAGTTGGGTCAGGCCCTGCCTCAGAGAATCACAGCTCATTCTACTAGATCAGTCTCCACTACATGGGCTTTTAAGAATGAAGCTTCAGTTACTCAGATTTGCAAAGCAGCGACTTGGTCTTCTTTGCATACATTTACTAAATTCTACCGTTTTGATGTATTTGCCTCTTTGGAAGCAGTTTTTGGTAGAAAAGTTCTTCAAGCAGCTGTTTCAGTTTGATTCCTCTGCTTATGTTTTAAGTTTTTTTCTTTTCAATTATAAGAAAAACTTATTCTTTTGGTTGTGGGTTTAATTTTTCAGCGGAAAATGGCTCTTTTTATTTTATCCCTCCCTCTCTAGTGACTCTTCTGTGGAGTACCACATCTTGGGTATTACTATCCCATACATCACTTGCTCATGGACTCTTGCCAATTACATGAAAGAAAACATAATTTATGTAAGAACTTACCTGATTAATTAATTTCTTTCATATTGGCAAGAGTCCATGAGACCCACCCTTTTTATGGTGGCTATGTTTTTTTTGTATAAAGCACAATTATATTTCCAGTTCCTTTGTTGATGCTTTTTACTCCTTTTTCTATCACCCCACTACTTGGCTATTCGTTAAACTGAATTGTGGGTGTTGTGAGGGGTGTATTTATAGGCATTTTGAGGTTTGGGAAACTTTGCCCCTCCTGGTAGGATTGTATATCCCATACGTACCTAGCTCAAGGACTCTTGCCAATATGAAAGAAATGAATTTATCAGGTTAGTTCTTACTTAACTTATGTTTTTAGAGCCAAGCACTTTCCAGGGGTAAATAATGTTATTGCTGATGCCCTATCAATGTTTAAATGGGAGTTATTCAGACAATTGGCAACTGATGCAGAGTTAAATGGTGAAGAATGCCTCATTTATTTTTGGCAGATTGGGAGCAGTTAGAGATAATCAAAAACTTGCTTAAAAAGTCATTGGCCCCGCGGACGTGGACAACATATAGTAAGCATTTGGAGGACTGGGTACAATTTATAGGCAATAAAGGATGCATGAAGTAAAAGCTATTTCTAGATTACTTGGTGTATTTAAAGCAATCACAAGTAAAGAAAGGTAAACAAACTACCATAACGGCATCCATGTCATACTTCTCTCAGTTATTAGAAGTGAACAATGTGACAAAAAGATGTATAGTAAAAAAAGCAGTGATGTGCAGTCACTAGAGGCAGGTGAGGCAGTGCTTCACCTCTCATATGGGCAAAAATATATTTTTTTTTATGGGCTTTAAAAAAATAAAATAAAACAATTGCAATTTTTTTCCCCAGCATTTTTTTTATTCACAGATACATGTTGTGCAATGGAGAGGCACAAGCAGGTCTGCCCACCATTACACAACATGCTGCGCCATCTACTGGATGACAGTGGTTAAGATCATTGGATGGCCCATTAACTGCTTATTTGAGGCAGTCCTATTTGGGCTGACCCAATCCAGTGAGAGGCATTAGTAAGTGGAACTTAGGGTTGGGGCTGGATGTTAAATCATATAAAACAAAACAAAAACGGAAAAAAACTACTTTAATTTATTTTGTTGCTGTGCTGTGAAGCTGCCAGCTTTTGCTAAAGTGAAAAAGAGAGTTCTATACTTCCCCTCTAAGTGCAGTGGAATGTTCCACTGTCACTTCCTTAATACAGACAGAGGCAGAGCAGGAAGAGATTCAGTCAATAAGCAGTGTTTAAGACACATCTTTGAAGTAAGTTCTACAACCTCTATATCTATCTATCTATCCATCTCTCTCCTTATGTGTTGTTCTCCCCATGGTCTCTCTGTCTCTCTTCCTCCCCCTCTGACTCTCTCATCCCTTATGTGTCTCTCTAACCCTCTGTGTTTGATTGTGTGTCTCTTTCTCTCTCTCTCTCTCTAACCCTCTGTGTGCGTCTCTCTCTCTCTTTCTCTCTCTCTCTAACCCTCTATGTGTCTCTCTCTCTTTCTCTCTCTCTCTAACCCTCTGTGTGTGTCTCTCTCTTTTTTTTCTCTCTCTTTCTCTCTCTAACCCTCTGTGTGTGTCTCTCTCTCTCTCTCTCTAGCCGTCTGTGTGTGTCTCTCTCTCTCTTTTTCTCTCTCTCTCTCTAACCCTCTGTGTCTCTCTCTCTCTCTAACCCTCTATATGTCTCTCTCTTTCTTTCTCTCTCTCTAACCCTCTTTGTGTGTCTCTCTCTCTTTCTCTCTCTCTCTCTAACCCTCTGTGTGTGTCTCTCTCTCTCTTTTTCTCTCTCTCTCTCTCTAACCCTCTGTGTGTCTCTCTCTCTCTCTCTAACCCTCTATATGTCTCTCTCTCTCTTTCTCTCTCTCTAACCCTCTGCATGTGTCTCTCTCTCTCTCTCTCTCTAACCCTCTGTGTGTGTCTTTCTCTTTCTCTCTCTTTCTCTCTCTAACCCTCTGTGTATGTGTTTCTGTCTACCTTTTATTTATTTAATTAATGAATTGGTAGTGCCATCTGATGGTGTGGCTTTATTTAAAGGGGTGGGGTCAAGCGCCCCACCATCTTTAAATTTCACCAGCCACCACTGGATCAAGACATTTTTATATTTACTGACTAATGAAAGAATCTATAAGCATAATTTGCAGCATTAAAGTAAAAAGTACGTTTTAGACATATATTTTAATGGGCATGGATTTCTAGATCTCATAATCAGAGCAAGCATTTTGTTATCTGGCAAGTGTTTCTGTTACAATCCTTTAGACTAAAATCAGATGTTTACTAAGTTGACCAGTTTTCCAAGACACCATTTAAAGGGACATGAAACCCATATGTTTTCTTTCATGATTTAGAAAGAACATGCAATTTAAATAACTTTCCAATTTACATCTAATATCTGTCTTCATTCTTTTGATATCCTTTGTTGAAAATAATATCTAAATATGCTCAGTAGCTGCTGATTGGTGGCTGTACATAGATACCTCATGTGATTGGCTCACCCATGTGCATTGCTATTTCTTCAACAAAGGATATCTAAAGAATGAAGGCGTATCCAAGCCACTGCCTCACCAGCCTCTGACGTCACTGCACGTCACTGAAAAAAGTGATTAAGGGGTGGGCAATAGGCGAGGAGAAAAGGAAGGATAAGAGAGAACCCATCACGGTAGAAAGGCTGAGGGCATTGGTTAGTTCACTAGGCCAGATTTGCAAGAATGTTTTTGAAGAGAAATTATTTTCTGCAGTTTTTATTATTGCTTTCTCTGCAGCATTGCGCAGCGAGTTGGTAGCATCAAGTAAAATTTCGGAAGGATACGGGTTGAAATCGGGAGACGTCAGGGTAGCAGATAAATCAGTCTTGGTATTTATTTGCAAATCTAAAACAGATAGAGAGGGAAAGGTGGCTTGGATAGTGGTCAAAGAAACAGGAGATTAGATTTGTCCAGTGGCAAGCGTAGGTAGCTACTTAAAGGCCAGCGCAGCAGAAGGAGAGATGTTTTTTAGGCATAAAAAAAGATACCCGGTGACCAAATTCCAGTTTAGGAGGGTATTACAGTTAGCAGTCGAAAAACTGGGTTGGGTACCCAGCTCATTAGCAACTCATTCATTTTGGATAGGAGCAGCTACAAATGCAGCTTCATTGGGAGCGCAAGCTGATCATATAAAAAAAAAAATTGGGCAGGTAGAGGTCAAATGTTTTTAAAAAATATATCAGGCCCCTTAAAAAAAAAAAAAAAAGATTATCATATACATATCTCGTTAGACAGTTCGTGGCGGTTTTTGTTTGTCAGCTTTTATTTTGAAGTTAACAGTTGAATTATTTTCTGTTGCAGAAAGAGCTCTAAGAATCTGGGGGTTGGGACACTCCTACGTGCATTGGGCTGCAATACAGACTGCCAAGTCCAAGCAAGGAGTAAACCTAGGTTTCAGTACAAATTCAGTTGGAATCAGGTGGATAGGACAGAGAGGGATGAAATGGAGACAGTTAATGGGGGTAGCCCAAGATTCGAGAAGAAAGTAGGGAAAACCTGACGTTCTGATCATCCATCTAGGGGGTAACGACATAGGGTCAATGCCCTCAATTGAGCTACAAGAGCAAGTCAGGGAGACATTGCGATGGTTTAAAGAAGCGTGGCCGGATACAAAGCTAGTATGGTCTAGCATCATTGCAAGGAAGTATTGGAGGGACTGCGTATCTCTGAATGGCGGCTTTAAATGTAAAAAGAAAGTGAATCAGGCAGGAAGGAAAGGGATAGAAGAGATAGGAGGACAAGTGCTAGAACACCCGCTTATCGGAGTCCGGAACCCCAAGCTTTACAGAGCAGAAGGGGTTAATCTGACAAGTCAAGGCAATGACTTATTCTTGGAGGACTTGAAAGGCATCATACAGTCTCACGTGACGTAAGAAAAGGTCACGAGGCTTATCTTGGGTGGCAGTAAGAGGATCCTCTTTGGTGGCGGGAAGTGGGCGGCCTGGCACGTGGGTAAGGCGGTAATGGGGGAGGTGTGTAGGGTACGGGGGGTATTGGTCTGTCGGTCAAACCCACATGCCCTCCTAGTCTGCAGACCTTTCGGCCTGTTACTTGCTAAATTACGACCCTGAGTTGCGTGCAGTCACGCTTCTTGGTTACTTGCCCAGTTCTCTCCTGATGCTGTTGCATAAAATTGTGTTATCAATACAAAATTCTAATTTGATTACGGATATGTTATTATCCTAAAGGTTGAGGATCACTCAGTTTTTTAATTAGATTGAAATTTAAATAAATTGTGACCTTTTCTAAACGCCAAACTTGTGTCTGTCATTTTATCCCCTTGGCTGCTAGTAACATAGAAAACAATTCCAGTAACACACAGTAGTGATTTGACTGCCAGGAGTACATACAAAAGAGTTGGCTGCCAGCAACATATATAGTAGCGCATGTACAGTGCAACCTATTTTAGGGCCATATTTTTATTGCATAAAGGCATAGGGGACTTTTACATTGAACTGTCACTCAGAGGACTGGAGATTTAAGTGTCCAGTATTTGTGTAGATTTGACTGTGCCGTCTGCACACATAATGGACAGTCCTGTTTAATACTGAACACCTGGCAACCCTAATTGCTCTATATCTGTGTGTGCTGATGCAATATTAATACATTAAACTAGAAGCATTTTTTTGCAAATACAAAACATATTGTAAAATGTTTCTATTTAATCTGAAATTCACTCATACACATGTTAACTGTTACAATGCCCCTTTAAGCAATCCAGATGTTTTTTTTTAATAGAAGCCTGTGTGACACAAGCTTTGCCGCTTTAAGATCACCTTAGACTACCTATATCTCATATACATTAGGAGGTTTTACGGGTTCTACTGTGTGTTTTGGCAGCTTCGCCTAAACACGTCAGACGAAGAAGAAGCCTAGTCCTGAGTTTCTCTTGGGTTTGTGCACAGAACCTCTGATCATGGAGAAACAGCAGCAGGAAGGTCTGGAGTCGAGGTACCGCGTGGAACGCGCAGTACTTCGCGAATATGAGTTGAGAGGAAGTTCACCTAAACCTACAGTCGCAGCGCAGTCCCTTCTCTGTGCAGCTAAAAGGAAACTGAGGTCAGTATGAGAATTCAGAGGATATATATATAAGTGTATATGTATTGTTATACAGAATAGTTAGAGAAATGTGAGAGTACGTCAGCATTCTAATCTGCCTCTCTCTCTAACACCTCCTATGTCTCATTAAAGTGACTGTAAACCCCTCATAATAACAACATTTGTCTACAGAATAGATTAACATACCAGCAGAGTCTTAACAATATTAGAACAGATTAGCACTGTTTACTGCAATTGTTTTTTTCAGTGGTAACAACTACACCCACTATTTGCTTATTTGGAGAAGCCAAACCGGCGTCTGGACAAGACAGGGCTTGCCACTGTCATTGTTTTAACAAAATGGCTTCCGCAGAAAAGATAAGATAAACTACAACTTAGGGAGAGAAATGTGACAGAGCTAGGCTTGTGCAGCTGCTGTATGATCTTTCATTTGTTCCGGGCTTGAAAAACCACAATTTAAATTACAGGAAAAGGGGTCCTAATAAATAAAGTATGTTGCACAGCTGTTTTACTGTGTATAATTAAGCACTTTATATTACATCCTTAATCTGTCACTGTCCCTTTAACTGTATTAGCTCTGCTGGATGTGCTGGCCTGTGTCACTATCTGACATCCTGCATGCACCCTCTTGAATGACACAGAGGGGCCACTATTATATAGCGCTAGTGTGTAATAGCAACTAAGCACAAATTGTTTTGCCGTTCAGGGAATACACTTTGAAAAACCCCATTGAGTGATGTTTACCTTACACCATCTGCTGTTGCTAGTGAGAGACAGATTTATAGGAGCTCCTGCCGTAGTCAAGCAAACACTGTGTAGTATGTTGCAGGGTCATGCACTTAAAGGGACACTGTTCATTTGTAATCCAGAAAGAGCATGCAATTTTAAGCAACTTTCTAATTTACTCCTATTATCAATTTTTCTTCGTTCTCTTGCTATCATTTTTTTAAAAAGAAGGCATCTAAGCTTTTTTTGGTTTCAGTACTCTGGACAGCACTTTTTTATTGGTGGATGAATTTATCAACCAATCCGCAAGGACAACCCAGGTTGTTCACCAAAAATGGGCCGGCATCTAAACTTACATTCTGGCATTTCAAATAAAGATACCAAGAGAATGAAGATAATTTGATAATAGGAGTAAATTAGAAATTTGCTTGAAATTTCATGCTCAATCTGAATCACAAAATTAAATTTTTGGGTACAGTGTCCCTTTAAGATTATCTGGGGACACACAGTGTACTCTGCATTGTGTAATACACAGACAAAAAATAAAATACACAGAAAGATGTCAGCTGTAATTATCAGACTATAATAAATGATGTAATATAGAATATAAATATAGTATATCAAAAATTCCCTTTATTTACAGATGTTCTGGAGTTGCAGCAAAATCTTTGTTATTTCAGTTTCTACCAATTCTTCATTGGTTGCCTCGATATCCGGTGAAAGAGTGGCTTCCTGGGGACATTGTCTCTGGTATTAGTGTGGGGATCCTACAGCTACCACAAGGTACAGACCTGCATTTCCTGAATACAAACGTATCCTCTGATATCCGACCCTCACATGAAATACAGTAGCCTCAATATAAGGTCTTATAAAATCCTGCAGAGTATTTCACACAAAGCAACCAACAAGATTAATAACGGGCGTTACATTAGTGGTGGGGCTGGAAACGGTTTTATCTTTGCCATGGAGTAGCATTGCCATCCAGCAAGCTGTTTCCATGGTTACAGATGCCCTTACAGTCACAGACTGATTTTGCTAACAGCTAACTCTCCTCTTTCCTTTAGGCTTGGCATATGCCCTTCTAGCCGGCGTGCCCCCTGTTTTTGGGTTGTATTCCTCTTTTTTCCCTGTGTTTATTTACTCTTTCTTCGGTACATCAAAACACGTATCAGTAGGTGAGTACTTGTGACATAAATCGATGCAATATGGATAAGTAAACCATAATTATGCAATTGACAAACTGCTGGATTTTTTTGTGACAAAACACATTTATAGGGTTTAGTGCACAGTTGTAAAGTACATTCTACATATTAGAATGAAACATAGCAATATGTAGTTTAAGCTGTCAAGGGCTATGCGGTGGGCAGCAGAGCAGCTGATTGGCTAAACTACACATTAGTTTAAAAATAACTGTGTGCAGTTTCTAAAGCACTGCAGACAATAAAGCTTTGTAGCCCTTGAAATTAGTAAAATTAAAAAAAATAAAAACCTGTGCAAAGTGTTTTCTGATGGTAATAAATACAATTAATGAGGGGCTGTAACACAACATATTTTGGGGGGTTTTGTATAAAAGTGACGTAAAAAAAGTAGAAAACGGCAAAATAATGTTTTTGATGGATTTAAATTTGAAAACACAAAAACCAAAAACTCTGCAAAATTACAAACAGTCGCCTAGATTTACAGTTCTGCGTTAGCCTTAAAAAGCAGCGTTAAGGGGTCCTAATGCTGCTTTTTAACTCCCGCTGGTATTATGAGTCTGGCAGGTACAGGTGTACCACTCACTTTTCTTCAGCGACTTTTGGCTACCGCAAATCCCCTTACGTCAATTGCGTATCCTATCTTTTTAATGGGATTTGCCTAACGCTGGTATTACGAGTCTTGGAAGAAGTGAGCGGTACAGCGTCTACCGCCAAGACTCCTACCGCATAAAAAAGTCAGTAGTTAAGAGTTTTATGGGCTAACACCGGAACATAAAGCTCTTAACTACAGTGCTACAAAGTACACTAACACCCATAAACTACCTATGAACCCCTAAACCGAGGCCCCCCCACATCGCACTAAACACTAAAATAAAATTATTTAACCCCTAATCTGCCGACCGGACACTGCCGCCACCTACATTATAGCTATGAACCCCTAATCTGCTGTCCCTAACATCGCCGACATCTATATTATATTTATTAACCCCTAATCTGCCCCCCCAATGCCCCCGCCACCTACCTACACTTATTAACCCCTAATCTGCTGACCGGACATTGCCGCCACTATAATAAATGTATTAAACCTAAATTAAACCCTAAACCGCCACACTCCCGCCTCGCAAACACTATAATACATTTTATTAATCCCTAATCTGCCCTCCCTAACATCGCCGCCACCTACCTACAATTATTAACCCCTAATCTCCCGCCCCCAACGTCGCCGCTACTATAATAAAGTTATTAACCCCTAAACCTAAGTCTAACCCTAACACCCCCCTAAATTAAATATAATTTAAAGAAAACAAACTAAAATTACTATAATTAAATACATTATTCCTATTTAAAACTAAATACTTACCTATAAAATAAACCATAAGATAGCTACAATATAACTAATAGTTACATTGTAGCTATTTTAGGATTTATATTTATTTTACAGGAAACTTTGTATTTATTTTAACTAGGTACAATAGCTATTAAATAGTTAATAACTATTTAATAGCTACCTAGTTAAAATAATTACAAAATGACCTGTAAAATAAATCCTAACCTAAGTTACAAATACACCTAACACTACACTATCAATAAATAAATAAACTATAGTACAAAAACAAACAAACACTAAATTACAAAAAATAAAAAAAAATTACAAGAATTTTAATCTAATTACACCTAATCTAAGCCCCCTAATAAAATAAAAAAGCCCCCCAAAATAATAAAATTCCCTACCCTATACTAAATTACAAAAGTAATCAGCTCTTTTACCAGCCCTTAAAATGGCTTTTTGCGGGGCATTGCCCCAAAGTAATCAGCTCTTTTACCTCTAAAATAAAATGCAAGACCCCCCCAACATTACAACCCACCACCCACACACCCCTACTCTAAAACCCACCCGATCCCCCCTTAAAAAAACCTAACACTACCCCATTGAAGATCACCCTACCTTGAGCAGTGTTCACCCAGCCGGGCACCACTGGTCATCCGATCCATCCAGAAGTCTTCATCCGATGGGGCAGAAGAGGACATCCGGACCGGCAGAAGTCTTCATCCGATCGGGGCAGAAGAGGACATCCGGACCGGGAGAAGGCTTCATCCAAGCGGCATCTTCTATCTTTATCCATCCGGCGCGGAGCGAGTCCATCTTCAAGACATCCGACGCGGAGCATCCTCTTCTGACGACGGCTAACAATGAATGAAGGTTCCTTTAAATGACGTCATCCAAGATGGCATCCCTCGAACTCCGATTGGCTGATGGGATTCTATCAGCCAATCGGATTTGATTTAATCAGCCAATCGGATTGAAGTTCAATCCGATTGGCTGATTGGATCAGCCAATAGAATTGACCTTGCATTCTATTGGCTGATCCAATCAGCCAATCGGATTGAACTTCAATCCGATTGGCTGATTAAATCAACCAATCAGATTTTTCCTACCTTAATTCCGATTGGCTGATAGAATCCTATCAGCCAATCGGAATTCGAGGGACGCCGTCTTGGATGACGTCATTTAAAGGAACCTTCATTCATTGTTAGCCGTCGTCAGAAGAGGATGCTCCGCGTCGGATGTCTTGAAGATGGACCCGCTCCGCGCCTGATGGATGAAGATAGAAGATGCCGCTTGGATGAAGCCTTCTCCCGGTCCGGATGTCCTCTTCTGCCCCGATCGGATGAAGACTTCTGCCGGTCCGGATGTCCTCTTCTGCCTCATCGGATGAAGACTTCTGGACGGATCGGATGACCAGTGGTGCCCGGCTGGGTGAACACGGCTCAAGGTAGGGTGATCTTCAATGGGGTAGTGTTAGGTTTTTTTAAGGGGGGATCGGGTGGGTTTTAGAGTAGGGGTGTGTGGGTGGTGGGTTGTAATGCCCCGCAAAAAGCCCTTTTAAGGGTTGGTAAAAGAGCTGATTACTTTTGTAATTTAGTATAGGGTAGGGAATTTTATTATTTTGGGGGGCTTTTTTATTTTATTAGGGTTCTTAGATTAGGTGTAATTAGATTAAAATTCTTTTAATATTTTTTTATTTTTTGTAATTTAGTGTTTGTTTTTGTACTATAGTTTAGTTTATTTAATTGTATTTTAATTTAGATAATTGTAGGTAATTTATTTAATTAATTTAATGATAGTGTAGTGTTAGGTGTATTTGTAACTTAGGTTAGGATTTATTTTACAGGTAATTTTGTTATTATTTTAAATAGGTAGCTATTAAATAGTTATTAACTATTTAATAGCTATTGTACCTAGTTAAAATAAATACAAAGTTGCCTGTAAAATAAATATAAATCCTAAAATAGATACAATGTAACTATTAGTTATATTGTAGCTATATTAGGGTTTATTTTAAATGTATTTATTTTTAAATAGGAATAATTTATTTAATTATAGTAAATTTATTTAGTTTTATTTAAATTATATTTAAGTTAGGGGGGTGTTAGGGTTAGACTTAGGTTTAGGGGTTAATGACTTTATTATAGTAGCAGCGACGTTGGGGGCGGGAGATTAGGGGTTAATAATTGTAGGTAGGTGGTGGCGATGTTAGGGAGGGCAGATTAGGGGTTAATAAAATGTATTATTGTGTTTGCGAGGCGGGAGTGCGGCGGTTTAGGGGTTAATACATTTCTTATAGTGACGGCAATGTCCGGTCGGCAGATTAGGGGTTAATAAGTGTAGGTAGGTGGCGGCGACGTTGGGGGCGGAAGATTAGGGGTTAATAAATATAATATAGGTGTCGGCGATGTTGGGGGCAGCAGATTAGGGGTTCATAGGGATAATGTAGGTGGCGGCGGTGTCCGGAGCGGCAGATTAGGGGTTAATAATATCATGTACGTGTCAGGGGTTAATAAGTGTAAGGTTAGGGGTGTTTAGACTCAGGGTTCATGTTAGGGTGCTAGGTGTAGACTTAGAAAGTGTTTCCCCATAGGAAACAATGGGGCTGCGTTAGGAGCTGAACGTTGCTTTTTTGCAGGTGTTAGTTTTTTTTCCAGCCAGCTCATCCCCATTGTATCCTAAGGGGAAATCGTGCTTGAGCACGTTTAGCCAGCGTACCGCTACTGTAAGCAACGCTGGTTTTGAGAGTAGAAGTGGAGCTAAATTTGGCTCAACGCTCACTTTTCTGAGGCTAATGCAGCCATTCAGACAACTCGTAATACCAGCGTTGGCTTAAGGGTGCGCTGGAAAAAAAAGGAGCGTTAGCCCCGCAGGTTTTTACCTACAAAACTCTAAATCTAGGCGATTGTTTTAATGGATTCAAATATTCCAAGTTCTCCATTGTACATCCAGTAGATTTGGCAGTTAAGTTCACTGATGAATGTTAAAGTCGGAAGCTGTTTTTGGTATTTCAGAGCTGAATATCCTCTTGTACAAGTTAAACACACTAAGCTCTGTGCAAATCAGTAATCTTTTATACCCCTCTCCTGATTGGTACTTTTTTTAAATAATTAGGTATTAGCTAACAATTAGTTTTCAGGGGTTAGAGACAATTCCATATTAACTTAAACTAGTAACATAAAGTCAGAATTTAATTGTGCAGAATTTTCATTACTTTTAAATATCCATAAATCCCAAAAAGCTTCTGGTAAGACAAGTGTAAAAAGAGGGTGATCTAATAAGTCATTTCTTATTGCACCTTTACTTGCATGTAACAAAGAAGCAAATCACCATTGGTTTGTAGCTGTACACACCTAGGGCGCGATCCGATATACGGCGCAGGTTTCGGCGCAAGCGTGGGAACCTGCGCCGCCCATAATTTCACCTCGCACATCGGGGTATTACATATACCCTGCCGGCAGTTCATAAAGTGCCATAAGTCTGATAAACTAGCGATGTCCAAGAATGAGCGTAAACACAAATTTCTGGAGTTGCTAGTGACTTACGGCACTTTAGAAACTGCCGGCGCCTAAGACAAGTAAAGGAAATATCAAATTTCCCGTAAAAGTCTAACACGCCTCATAAAAAATAAGCCAGACACGTAAAAACCCCTATATCCGCAATCCCCCCTCTCACTACTAATAATAAATATATTAACCCCTAGACCGACAATCCCTCATAACAATAAGCCTAATTATTAACCCCTAAACCGCCATAGCCCACACCGCAATTAACCTATTCTAGTATTAACCCCTAAACCGCCGTAGCCCACATAGCCTATTAAATCTATTAACCCCTAATCTGCCGCCGCCGCCGCCAACGTCACCGCCACTATAATAAAGTTATTAACCCCTAAACCTAAGTCTAACCCTAACACCCCCCTACCTTAAATATTATTTAAATAAATTGAAATAATATTACTATTATTAACTCAATTATTTCTATTTAAATCTAAATACTTACCTATAAAATAAACCCTAAGATAGCTACAATATAATTAATAATTACATTGTAGCTATTTTAGGATTTATTTTTATTTTACAGGCAACTTTGTATTTATTTTAACTAGGTACAATAGCTATTAAATAGTTAATAACTATTTAATAGCTACCTAGTTAAAATAATTACAAATTTACCTGTAAAATAAAACCTAACCTAAGTTACAATTACACCTAACACTACACTATCATTAAATTCATTAAATAAATTAAATACAATTAAATAAAATAAACTATAGTACAAAAAAACAAACACTAAATTACAGAAAATAAAAAAAATTACAAGAAGTTTAAACTAATTACACCTAATCTAAGCCCCCTAATAAAATAAAAAATCCCCCCAAAATAATAAAATGCCCTACCCTATACTAAATTACAAATAGCCCTTAAAAGGGCTTTTTGCGGGGCATTGCCCCAAAGTAATCAGCTCTTTTACCTGTAAAAAAATAAATACACCCTCCCAACATTAAAACCCACCACCCACACCCAACCTTACTCTAAAACCCACCCAATCCCCCCTTAAAAAAAACTTACACTACCCCATTGAAGATCACCCTAACTTGAGCCGTCTTCACCCAGCCGGGCAGAAGTCTTCATCCGATCCGGGCAGAAGAGGTCCTCCATCCGGGAAGAAGTCTTCATCCAAGCGGCATCTTCTATCTTCTTCCATCCGACGAGGAGCGGGTCCATCTTGAAGACATACGACGCGGAGCATCCTTCCTGGCCGACGGACTAACGACGAATGAAGGTTCCTTTAAATGACGTCATCCAAGATGGTGTCCCTTGAATTCCGATTGGCTGATAGGATTCTATCAGCCAATCGGAATTAAGGTAGGAAAAATCCTATTGGCTGATGCAATCAGCCAATCGGATTGACCTCCCATTCTATTGGCTGTCCCAATCAGCCAATAGAATGCAAGGTCAATCCTATTGGCTGTTTGGATCAGCCAATCGGATTGAACTTCAATCCGATTGGCTGATTGCATCAGCCAATAGGATTTTTCATACCTTAATTCCGATTGGCTGATAGAATCCTATCAGCCAATTGGAATTCAAGGGACGCCATCTTGGATGACGTCATTTAAAGGAACCTTCATTCGTTGTTAGTCCGTCGGCCAGGAAGGATGCTCCGCGTCGGATGTCTTCAAGATGGACCCGCTCCTTGTCGGATTGAAGAAGATAGAAGATGCCGCTTGGATGAAAACTTCTTCCCGGATGGAGGACCTCTTCTGCCCGGATCGGATGAAGACTTCTGCCCGGCTGGAGGACCACTTGTGTCCGAATCGGATGAAGACTTCTGCCCGGCTGGGTGAATACGACTCAAGGTAGGGTGATCTTCAATGGGGTAGTGTTAGGTTTTTTTAAGGGGGGATTGGGTGGGTTTTAGAGTAAGGTTGGGTGTGGGTGGTGGGTTTTAATGTTGGGAGGGTGTATTTATTTTTTTACAGGTAAAAGAGCTGATACCTTTGGGGCAATGCCCCGCAAAAAGCCCTTTTAAGGGCTATTTGTAATTTAGTATAGGGTAGGGCATTTTATTATTTTGGGGGGCTTTTTTATTTTATTAGGGGGCTTAGATTAGGTGTAATCTGTAAATTAGTGTTTGTTTTTTTGTACTATAGTATAGGATTCTATCAGCCAATCAGAATTAAGGTATGAAAAATCCTATTGGCTGATGCAATCAGCCAATCGGATTGAAGTTCAATCCGATTGGCTGATCCAATCAGCCAATAGGATTGACCTCGCATTCTATTGGCTGATTGGAACAGCCAATAGAATGGGAGGTCAATCCGATTGGCTGATTGCATCAGCCAATAGGATTTTTCCTACCTTAATTCCGATTGGCTGATAGAATCCTATCAGCCAATCAGAATTCAAGGGACGCCATCTTGGATGACGTTATTTAAAGGAACCTTCATTCGTCGTTAGTCCATCGGCCAGGAAGGATGCTCTGCGTCGGATGTCTTCAAGATGGACCCGCTCCTCATCGGATGGAAGAAGATAGAAGATGCCGCTTGGATGAAGACTTCTTCCCGGATGGAGGACCTCTTCTGCCCGGATCGGATAAAGACTTCTGCCCGGCTGGGTGAAGACGGCTCAAGGTAGGGTGATCTTCAATGGGGTAGTGTAAGGTTTTTTTAAAGGGGGATTGGGTGGGTTTTAGAGTAAGGTTGGGTGTGGGTGGTGGGTTTTAATGTTGGGGGGGTGTATTTCTTTTTTTACAGGTAAAAGAGCTGATTACTTTGGGGCAATGCCTCGCAAAAAGCCCTTTTAAGGGCTATTTGTAATTTAGTATAGGGTAGGGCATTTTATTATTTTGGGGGGATTTTTTTTTTTTTTTTTTTTTTTTTTTTTTTTTTTTTTTTTTTTATTGAATTTTACATTAATACAGTGATAAAGTAACAGAGTAATACAAGAGTAGTATAAGGCAAGTCTATTTTCATATATACAAAGAAAATAAGGCTTTCACATTGAGTCAAGTCACAACAACTAGGGCCTAAAGCTTTTGTTTTCTATGATGCCTCAGGCTTAGAGTCTCTTCACAGTTTCGCTGTGGTTCCGGAAAGTCCAAGATCTCTAGACTAATAAGTGCAGCATGAGAACTTTCCCTTTTTTTAATAATGTGAGGACATCAATAAATCTGTTTTTCTTATAAGTCGTAACTTGAACCAGGTACATTTTTGTGGAACATTAGTAACTTGTCTCTTGCCTTGTAGAAAGGGGAATAAATAGTGGTGAGGACAGAAAGAGAAAAAGAAAATAAAGGATGTAGTGTAAGAGATAGGCTTAGACATTTATGAATACCAAAATTTCTGTATCACTTTGGTTATGTATGTTATTGAGCAATTATATTATGTGTTCTGAGTGTTATGTTGAACAGATTCCCACAAAAACATCATGTCCAGATATAATGATAGTTGGTCTAGTTTAAGATAGTATAATCTCTCTAGTTTTAAGTTTTTATTGACTAAGTCAATCCAATCTGAAATGGTGGGTGTGTTTGCTGATTTCCATTTTTTCGGTATCAACTGATTGGCTGTGTTTAGCATGATGTAGTAAAGGTGTTTCCTTATTTTACAAGTGACCTCCGGTGGTTGGCTTAGCATTATTAATTCTGGAGTGGGTGTCATTTGGCTACCTAAGGTTTTGTTGATGGTCTCAAAAACACCAAACCAGAATGATTTAATATGTTGGCAATCCCACCAAATGTGGGAAAGGTGCCCTTCCCTGGAGCATCCTCTCCAGCATGAGCCTGAGGTTTGTTTGAATATATATTTAATTCTGGCTGGCGTTAAGTACCATCTCATTAATAGTTTGATATTAGTTTCCTTTGCATGGGCTGAGTGTGCTGAATGCGAAAGATTTGAGAATCTGTGTAGCCATGTCTCTGTTGGTGTATTTAAGTGTAATTCATTGTCCCATCTCTTTGTGTAGGATGGAAGGTCTGGATAGGCGAGTGCTAAGGTAAGTTTGTATAGCTTGGAGATTATTCCTTTAATATTCTCTTTGGATATACAGATCTGTTCAAATGCTGTAAGGGAGCGAAATAGGTCACCTTTGTATTTATGTGTAGATATATAGTGTTTCATTTGGTGTACACGGAGCCAAGAAGAGAGGAAGGGGTGTTCTATTAAGTCAAGTTGGGGTTTTCCTTTAATGGTCTTATTATCCTCTATTAGGAGATATATGGGGAGGAGTTTTTGAGGGTCTGTGTGAGGGTTGGGACCTGGGGTTATGCCGGGGTTAAATTCCGGGTTGTTCAGTAGTGTAGTGAGGGGTGAGTATCTAGATGAGATTTTGTTTGGTGTTTTACAGATGTATTTCCAGTCTGTCCAGGTTTCGTTGGAAATGGATGATGTTGAGATGGAGTGTTTGGCAAAATGAGCCGGGTTCCAGCTTGCGGTATTTAGGTTGTCTGTGGTAGCTAGGTTAGACTCAATTTGGACCCAGCTTTTGTGATTAGGTGTATTAAATTTGTACCATTCAAGAATTCTCTGTAGGGATATAGCGAGTTTATAAGAGCGAAGATGGGGAACTCCCAAGCCTCCTTCTGCTGGTGGCTTAAAGAGTGTGTTTTTGTTAATCCTTGGGGGTCTACGTTTCCAAATGTAGTCATTTATGATCTTTTGCATAGTATCTAAATCTTTTTGTATGCCTGGGATAGGAACTGTCTGAAGAATGTATAAAACTTTCGGTAGTAGAGTCATTTTTGCTGCCTGTATTCTACCTGTCCAGGATATGTTTTTAGGGAGCCATTGGGATGTTAGTTTTTGGAGTTCTGTGATCAGGCCTCCATAGTTATATTTGCGGAGATCTGTCTTATCTGGGGTAATGTGAATGCCAAGATATTTCAGGAATTTTGTTTGCTGTTTGAGGGGACAAATGGATTTTAATGTATTAAGGGCGTTAGTTGTCAGATGTATTGGTAAGTATTCAGATTTAGACATATTTACTAGGAAATTTGATATCGTCCCAAACTGTGTTAATTCAGTGATTGCTTGTTGTAGCGATGATATAGGGTTTGTGAGGGTCAAGAGGATATCGTCCGCGAATATGGCCAGTTTGTGCATATGGTCTGCTATGGATATTCCGTGGATTTGGTCGTTCAGTCTTATTTTAATAGCCAGGGGTTCTAAAGATAAAATGAACAAAAGTGGTGATAAGGGGCATCCCTGTCTGGAGCCGTTCCGAATTTCAAACGGCTCAGAGAGGGTTCCATTGATCTTAATCTGTGCCGTGGGATTTGAGTATAAAGCAAGAATTTTTTGGATAAAAGAGTCTGGGATGTGGAAATGCTGTAGGGTCGAAAGAAGGTATGTCCAGTCCAGTCGGTCGAAGGCTTTTTCAGCGTCGGTGGATACGAAAACAGTAGGGGTCTTGTTTTGTGTAACATGTTCTAGCAAATTGAGTACTTTGACCGTATTATCTTTTGCTTCTCTATGTGGGACAAAGCCTACTTGGTCTTGGTGAACTATGGATGGGAGAATGTGGTTGAGGCGGGAGGCTAGTATTTTTGCATATAGTTTGAGATCAATATTTAATAAAGAGATGGGCCTAAAGTTGGCTGGAATGTTTGGGGGCTTGCCAGGTTTAGCTAAGACTGAGATATTCGCTTGCATCATAGTGTCTGGGAAAGGTAATTTTTCTGGTATGGAGTTAAATAGTGATGTTAAGTGGGGTATTAGAACAGAAGCAAATGTCTTATAGTATAGTCCTGTAAAGCCATCAGGGCCTGGAGCTTTGTTTTGTTTTAATTGTTTTATTGCCTCTAGTACTTCAGATGGTTGGATGGGGCGATCTAGGTGCTGGCATTGGTCTGCGTTAAGCTTGGGAATAGGCAGGCTGTCTAGATATCGATTACAGAGGAGTATATGATTTTGCGGGTTTCTAAGAGGGAAAAGATTATAGAGTTTATGGTAGAATTCCTTGAATTCCCTGGCTATGGACTTGGTGTCTTCTAATTGTTTACCATGTGATGTTTTGATGGAATGAATGTAAGTTTTTTGTTGTTGTTTTTTTAATGCCCTGGCTAAAAGCTTCCCTGACTTGTTTCCCTCCCTGTAGAATGTTTGGTGTAAGTGCAGAAGTTTTCTTTGTGTTTGGATATGCAGTATAGAGTTCATATTTTCTCTTTTAAGCTTGAGTTGATCTAGGGTAGAAGTATCAGAGGGGTTCAATTTGTGTTTGAAATCTAAATCTGCGATTTCCATAGCTAGTAAATTTATCTCTTCTCGACTTTTCTTTTTGATTTGGGCGGCAGTCTTGATAAACTCGCCTCTTATAGTGCTCTTGTGGGCCTCCCAAAGGGTGGTCACATTAATGTCTGGTGACAGATTTATGGAGAAGTATGAGGTTATGTGCTCTAGAAAGAGTTCCTTTTGTGCTGGATCTAGTAATATTGAATCATCTAATCTCCATTGGAAAGGTTTGGTGGGAGCTGTAGGCCATTTTATGGTGCATGTCACTAGTGAATGATCTGACCATGTTGTATGCTGAATGCCTGAGTGTATGGTGTGGGATAATATTAGGTGGTCTACTAAAATATAATCCAGCCTAGAATATGTCTTATTAGGGTGCGAGAAGAAGGTGAAGTCTAATTTTTGGGGGTTGAAATACCTCCATGTGTCATGTAGGCCGAGAAGTTTAAATTTTTGCCATACGGTGTGGTGATGTGGGATTCTAGCTCTAGTGAGTGGGTTTGAGCAATCAACAGTGGGGTCTAAGGGAAGATTAAAATCTCCTGCTATGATCAATGATCCCTTTGCCTCTGTAAGAATTAGATCCGTTACTGATGTTATAAATTTATCTTGATGGGAATTTGTGGCGTAAACATTCACTAAGGTTACCGGTTTACCGTAAAGAAGGCCTTTCAAGCATAGATATCTGCCCTCCTTGTCACGTATAATATGTGTCTTGGTAAAAGGGATCGATTTGTGGATTAGGATGCTCACTCCATTAATTTTTTTGTGCGGGTTAGAGCTATGGAAATGTAGGGGGTAGTGTGTAGAAAAATATTTGGGGATGTTTTTGCCTTTAAAGTGGGTTTCTTGGAGCATTAGGATATGTCCTCCTTTTTTTTGGAGATCTAGAATAGCCATTCTTCTTTTATTGGGACAGTTGAGGCCTTTGGTGTTTTGAGTATAGATGTTGAGGTTTTGTGATGTATGATTAACCATCATGTGTAATCAATGAAAATGAGGGTGGTTGACAATAACATATTTTGCATTCTGGCATGTGAGTATTTAGCAATACAGAATTACAAAGGATAGGGAAGAAAGGACAGAAGAAGAAAGGTGAACAGAAAAGACAGTGAAGAAACATAATGAGACATAACAATCTTAGCAACATATTTCTATCTTAAAGGAGATAAACTCCCAACTAAATGAGAACAAGAAAAAAAAAAAAACGTCAATATCAGTTAACAGTTAACATTTTACCCTTTGAAACTTCATATCAGCATTTCTCAGGGTTTTCAGGTCCAATATATTAAGGTTTGCTGGGGGTACTTGCAGTTGGTATCCCTCTAGGAGTAGACTCAAATTGGTGAGTATTGCATCTTTGGAGGAGGCGATTGGTCCCTATCTCCTTTCATCTAATGTTGGAGATGTTGGCTGTGTGGATTTGCGCATCTTTCTTTGTGAGACTTGTCTCCATTCGTTTCTTTGTGGCAGGGGGGAGGGCTTGTCCGTGCTAGAATGTCTCTCTTGTGAAGTGGTGTTTTCCTCTATTTGGGGAGATGGAATGTCCAGATCTTTACATATACCTGGTATATCTTTGGTGGATGAACATGTGAAGCGTTTCCCCCTCCAGAGGATCAAGAGATGGAAGGGAAAACCCCATCTGTACGGTATATTTAGCTTCCTTAGCAACATAGTAAGTGGTTTGAGTTCTTTTCTTTTTGTAAGAGTTCTCTGTGATAGATCAGCAAACATCTGTATCTCTGCATTTTCATATTTGATGGGTTGTTGTTCTCTAGCTAGTCTCATTAACTCTTCTTTTTCTTGAAAGTTAGTGACACGGACTATAACATCCCTTGGTGGTTGTCCCGCTAGCGGTTTGGGGCGTAAGGCCCTGTGGGCTCTGTCTAGACTTATTTTGGATGGCGTTTCTTCTTTTTTTAATGTGCTAAACAGATCTTGGAGGTATTGTTCAATATCAGATGGTGAAATGGATTCAGGAATTCCCCTCAATCTGATGTTCTGACGTCTGCTGCGGTTTTCAACATCGTCTATCTTATCTTCTAATTCAGTAATGGTCGTATCTTGTTTATGAATAGTGTCATGTAGGTCTGAGATGGCTTCTGCATGTAAATCTTGGCGGTCTTCCAGAGCTTCAACTCTGTGACCGATTTCTGTGATATCTTTTTTAAGGTCTGAAATTTCATCTTTGATGCATTGCTTGACCTGAGAGAGGAGGGAGGAAAAATCTTTCTTTGATGGTAGTGTTTTAAAAAGGGCTGTAGGGATTGTAATATTTTCTGGTGTATGATCACTTTCAGAGTCTGATGAGCTTTGGTTAGACCTTTGATCTGGTAACACTTCTTCCATGGGAGCTGGTGTTTTAGCTTCTAGTGTCTTGAAAAAGCTGTTTACTGAATGAGTAGGTGTATTAAGAGGTTTAGTGCTTTTACTTGGTTTAGTAACCCTTTTTGGAGACATAGCTGTATGTGTCTAAAGAGGTCAAGCCTCCTTGCTTTGGTTGTCGCTTTAAGATAGAGGCAGAAGCACTGATTAATGCTCTATGTGCAGTTCATTAAGTCTTTTGCTAATGGTGCAGGTACTTGACAGAAATACAAACTGCAGTTTTGTTTGCTTAGAGCAGTATTTGAGAACTTATAGTGGAGGGGGTGTGATTACATCATTTCCATTGTAAGGACGTTGAAGGTGTTAACATGGTGGATTACATCCCAGATTGAGCTGTTAGAAGAATGATGTTTGCGGCTTGTGAGCGGTTATTTCTATTGAGAATGCACATATTAAAGTTCTTTGTTAATGTCCCCGGTGCTAGTGTCATAGACAGTTTACCGCAATTTATCCCCTCTCTCTTACCCTCTTAGAGTGTTTCGCCCTTCAACTTGTCTCCATAGCAGGACCTTGAATGTCGAGTGCGCTGTGTAATTGAGCGTGGGATGCGGCCTACCACGGAGGTTATTTCAAAGTGCGGTCCGCTCCGGTCCCCAGCAGCTATTTGTTTTAGCGGTCCGGTTTATTCTCCGGGGGTGTTCTCTTTGAATGGCTCACTGTTGCGATGCTCCCAAGTGACCAGTATAAGGCGATCGGCTCCAAGCTGGATTTGCGCTGCGATAGGCCTAAGTGCGGAGTGAGCGTTTGCTGTATATGTCGGTTTGACAAGCAGAGCAGGACCCTCGTATCATGGGCTGGAGTGATTTTGCTCACATGTCAGGCAATCTGGAGCTTCAAAGTGCAGGGTGGCTAATGCCGTTAACGTTCACATTTAGATAGGGCACAGGAGCTCCGTCAGAAAGCAGCCATCTCCTAGGCTGGCTAGCTCCGCCCCCGGGATTTTTTATTTTATTAGGGGGCTTAGATTAGGTGTAATTAGTTTAAACTTCTATTTTTTATTTTCTGTAATTTAGTGTTTGTTTTTTTGTACTATAGTTTATTTTATTTAATTGTATTTAATTTTAGGTAATTGTAGTTAATTTGTTTAATTAATTTAATGATAGTGTAGTGTTAGGTGTAATTGTAACTTAGGTTAGGTTTTATTTTACAGGTAAATTTGTAATTATTTTTACTAGGCAGCTATTTAAATAGTTATTAACTATTTAATAGCTATTGTACCTAGTTAAAATAAATACAAAGTTGCCTGTAAAATAAAAATAAATCCTAAAATAGCTACAATGTAATTGTTAATTATATTGTAGCTATCTTAGGGTTTATTTTATAGGTAAGTATTTAGTTTTAAATAGGAATAATTGAGTTAATAATAGTAATATTATTTCGATTTATTTAAATAATATTTAAGTTAGGGGGTGTTAGGGTTAGACTTAGGTTTAGGGGTTAATAACCTTATTATAGTGGCAGCGACGTTGGCGGTGGCAGATTAGGGGTTAATACATTTAATAGGCTATGTGGGCTACGGCGGTTTAGTGGGAACCTGCGCCGCCCATAATTTCACCTCGCACATCGGGGTATTACATATACCCTGCCGGCAGTTCATAAAGTGCCATAAGTCTGATAAACTAGCTATGTCCAAGAATGAGCGTAAACACAAATTTCTGGAGTTGCTAGTGACTTACGGCACTTTAGAAACTGCCGGCGCCTAAGAAAAGTAAAGGAAATATCAAATTTCCCGTAAAAGTCTAACACACCTCATAAAAAATAAGCCAGACACGTAAAAACCCCTATATCCGCAATCCCCCCTCTCACTACTAATAATAAATATATTAACCCCTAGACCGACAATCCCTCATAACAATAAGCCTAATTATTAACCCCTAAACCGCCATAGCCCACACCGCAATTAACCTATTCTAGTATTAACCCCTAAACCGCCGTAGCCCACATAGCCTATTAAATCTATTAACCCCTAATCTGCCGCCGCCGCCGCCAACGTCACCGCCACTATAATAAAGTTATTAACCCCTAAACCTAAGTCTAACCCTAACACCCCCCTAACTTAAATATTATTTAAATAAATTCAAATAATATTACTATTATTAACTCAATTATTTCTATTTAAATCTAAATACTTACCTATAAAATAAACCCTAAGATAGCTACAATATAATTAATAATTACATTGTAGCTATTTTAGGATTTATTTTTATTTTACAGGCAACTTTGTATTTATTTTAACTAGGTACAATAGCTATTAAATAGTTAATAACTATTTAATAGCTTCCTAGTTAAAATAATTACAAATTTACCTGTAAAATAAAACCTAACCTAAGTTACAATTACACCTAACACTACACTATCATTAAATTAATTAAATAAATTAACTACAATTACCTAAAATTAAATACAATTAAATAAAATAAACTATAGTACAAAAAAACAAACACTAAATTACAGAAAATAAAAAAAATTACAAGAAGTTTAAACTAATTACACCTAATCTAAGCCCCCTAATAAAATAAAAAATCCCCCCAAAATAATAAAATGCCCTACCCTATACTAAATTACAAATAGCCCTTAAAAGGGCTTTTTGCGGGGCATTGCCCCAAAGTAATCAGCTCTTTTACCTGTAAAAAAATAAATACACCCTCCCAACATTAAAACCCACCACCCACACCCAACCTTACTCTAAAACCCACCCAATCCGCGCTTAAAAAAAACCTTACACTACCCCATTGAAGATCACCCTACCTTGAGCCGTCTTCACCCAGCCGGGC
Organism: Bombina bombina; assembly: GCF_027579735.1. Taxonomy (NCBI): domain Eukaryota; kingdom Metazoa; phylum Chordata; class Amphibia; order Anura; family Bombinatoridae; genus Bombina; species Bombina bombina. The sequence continues at coordinate 260,948,190 of NC_069505.1, read as the reverse complement.
AGAAGTCTTCATCCAATCCGGGCAGAAAAGTCCTCCATCCGGGAAGAAGTCTTCATCCAAGCGGCATCTTCTATCTTCTTCCATCCGACGAGGAGCGGGTCCATCTTAAAGACATCCGACGCGGAGCATCCTTCCTGGCCGACGGACTAACGACGAATGAAGGTTCCTTTAAATGACGTCATCCAAGATGGTGTCCCTTGAATTCTGATTGGCTGATAGGATTCTATCAGCCAATCGGAATTAAGGTAGGAAAAATCCTATTGGCTGATGCAATCAGCCAATCGGATTGACGTCCCATTCTATTGGCTGTTCCAATCAGCCAATAGAATGCAAGGTCAATCCTATTGGCTGTTTGGATCAGCCAATCGGATTGAACTTCAATCCGATTGGCTGATTGCATCAGCCAATAGGATTTTTCATACCTTAATTCCGATTGGCTGATAGAATCCTATCAGCCAATTGGAATTCAAGGGACGCCATCTTGGATGACGTCATTTAAGGGAACCTTCATTCGTTGTTAGTCCGTCGGCCAGGATGGATGCTCCGCGTCGGATGTCTTCAAGATGGACCCGCTCCTTGTCGGATTGAAGAAGATAGAAGATGCCGCTTGGATGAAAACTTCTTCCCGGATGGAGGACCTCTTCTGCCCGGATCGGATGAAGACTTCTGCCCGGCTGGAGGACCACTTGTGTCCGAATCGGATGAAGACTTCTGCCCGGCTGGGTGAATACGACTCAAGGTAGGGTGATCTTCAATGGGGTAGTGTTAGGTTTTTTTTAAGGGGGGATTGGGTGGGTTTTAGAGTAAGGTTGGGTGTGGGTGGTGGGTTTTAATGTTGGGAGGGTGTATTTCTTTTTTTGCAGGTAAAAGAGCTGATTACTTTGGGGCAATGCCCCGCAAAAAGCCCTTTTAAGGGCTATTTGTAATTTAGTATAGGGTAGGGCATTTTATTATTTTGGGGGGATTTTTTATTTTATTAGGGGGCTTAGATTAGGTGTAATTAGTTTAAACTTCTATTTTTTATTTTCTGTAATTTAGTGTTTGTTTTTTTGTACTATAGTTTATTTTATTTAATTGTATTTAATTTTAGGTAATTGTAGTTAATTTGTTTAATTAATTTAATGATAGTGTAGTGTTAGGTGTAATTGTAACTTAGGTTAGGTTTTATTTTACAGGTAAATTTGTAATTATTTTTACTAGGCAGCTATTTAAATAGTTATTAACTATTTAATAGCTATTGTACCTAGTTAAAATAAATACAAAGTTGCCTGTAAAATAAAAATAAATCCTAAAATAGCTACATTGTAATTGTTAATTATATTGTAGCTATCTTAGGGTTTATTTTATAGGTAAGTATTTAGTTTTAAATAGGAATAATTGAGTTAATAATAGTAATATTATTTCGATTTATTTAAATAATATTTAAGTTAGGGGGTGTTAGGGTTAGACTTAGGTTTAGGGGTTAATAACTTTATTATAGTGGCAGCGACGTTGGCGGTGGCAGATTAGGGGTTAATACATTTAATAGGCTATGTGGGCTACGGCGGTTTAGGGGTTAATACTAGAATAGGTTAATTGCGGTGTGGGCTATGACGGTTTAGGGATTAATACTAGAATAGGTTAACTGCGGTGTGGGCTATGGCGGTTTAGGGGTTAATACACTTTATTAGTTATTGCGTTGGGGGATTGCGGTTGACAGGTAGATAGACATTGCGCATGCGTTTATTTTTGCAGGCATTTTAGGGAGTTACGGTGCTCCCATACTCAGCGCAAGGCCTGCTACGGCTGCCTTTTATGGCAAGGTTAAAATGGAGTAAGATTTCTCCATTTTCGCCACATAAGGCCTTGCGCTGGATATTGGATACCGATTTACGACGCGGTCCCATGTTAGCTTATGGGAGTAAAAATTGTGAGCGACAGGTAAAATATACGTGCCGCATTTATATGCGGTGCTGTATATAGGATACCAAAAACCGGCATAGTCACCAATCACCATCGATGCTCAGCTCTGAAGCAGAATTTTATGTTTTTAATAATAGACTTTAAACCCATCTCTAAATGAAGAAATAGTACAATTTTAACCTGCACATTAGAGCATTTATTGTCCCTTTAAAGGGACATTATACACTAGATTTTTATTTGCATAAATGTTTTGTAGATGATCCATTTATATAGCCCACCTGGGAGTGTTTTTGTAACAATGTATAGTTTTGCTTCTTTTTAAATAACATTGTACTGATTTTAAGACTCCTGTTGTCTACCTACTCCAGCTTGCTCCTGTTTGTGGAAAGGGTCTTTTCATATTGGGGGGGGGGGTCTGCTCTGTTTGGTTTCCTGTGCATTTCACTGGGTGTGCCAGCCTAACCTCATCAACTGTGCTAAACTGGGAGCTAAATGTTCTATACTGGGTTTTTAGATCAGTTTCTGTGCATATTCTTCTTTATAGTAATATCTCTTACATGCAGTTATATGAAAATTGGTGTATACTGTCCCTTTAAGTAAAGGTTTTGTGATTATTACTGTGCACAAGCATACAATGCTGAAGTTACAATTAGCTATCACTACAGTGCACGTGACCCAAGCATACATGCTATCACACATAGCTAGCACTACTGTGTACGTGACACATAGCTACCACTACTGTGCACGTGCACAAGCATACAGTGCAGATGTTACAATGCACATAACTACCACTACTGTACATTTCAGATTTATTTTTAGACTCATTGTAACAGACCCCCTGGGAAATAAGTTCTCGCCCTGTGACAGATCAGTAACCTGGGGGAAAGCAATATCTAGCAATACGTTGCAGCCCTCACTGCCAGGCACGGGATTAAACTGTCTATATACGTATGTAATATGACCCATATGGCTGTCTATATACGTATGTAATATGACCCATATGGCTGTCTATATACATATGTAATATGACCCATATGGCTGTCTATATACATATGTAATATGACCCATATGGCTGTCTATATACATATGTAATATGACCCATATGGCTGTCTATATACGTATGTAATATGACCCATATGGCTGTCTATATACGTATGTAATATGACCCATATGGCTGTCTATATACGTATGTAATATGACCCATATGGCTGTCTATATACGTATGTAATATAACCCATATGGCTGTCTATATACATATGTAATATGACCCATATGGCTGTCTATATACATATGTAATATGACCCATATGGCTGTCTATATACATATGTAATATGACCCATATGGCTGTCTATATACATATGTAATATGACCCATATGGCTGTCTATATACATATGTAATATGACCCATATGGCTGTCTATATACATATGTAATATGACCCATATGCCATTTATTCTCCTGTTCCAGGAAGCTTTGCAGTTGTCTCAATAATGGTTGGCAGCGTTACCGAATCGTTGGCTCCAAATGAAAAGTTTATGTTTCCAGGAAATGATACGATTGTAGATGTAACTGCCAGAGACAGAGCAAGAGTGGAGCTGATGGTCGCTCTAACACTTATGGTGGGTTTGTTCCAGGTAAGGACTCATTTTACTGTTTCATTGCTATAGACTTTATGTGACTATGCTATAATTAATCATAAAATATGTTTTAAAGGGACATAAAGCGCAAAAAAGGGAAAAAAAAACTAAATTTGTTATTGGCAAGCTATACTGTGATAATAAAATGATCTTGTTGTGTTTAATTTATGCAAATGGATTAAGCACATAGTTAAAGTCAGCTCCAGGGCAGTAATGCACTACTGGGAGCTAGCAGAACACATCTAGTGAGCCAATAACAAGGGAAATGTGTGTAGCCACTAGGGTTGCCAGCTGTTCTACAAAAAACAAAACCATACTGGACCACCAGTGGGCGATAGTGAGAAACAGAAATATGCTCAGTTCAGAACTCAGATCAGACCTGGTGAAATCCTTATACGTCATCCCCATATCAAAATCCGTTTTTAACTCCATCGGTGTCCAGCACTTTTGCAGATACAGCATTATGGTGAACAGACAGCTGAAATACTGGACACCTGGCAACCATAGAAGCCACCAATCACAAGCTAGCATTGCTGCTCCTGAGCATACCTAGGTATTGTTTAACAAAGGATACTAAGAGAATGAAGTCAATTTGATAACAGAAGTAAATTGAAAAGCTGTTTAAATTTGCTGTATTAAGAAATATATAGCGTATAACCGCGTGTGTGCCGGACCCTGGGTTAGTCTTAGAGATGGTAAAAATCTGGTGAAATAGTTTTACATTAAAGGGACATGAAATTATTTTATGACTCAGAGCATACAATTCCAATTTACTTCCAAATTACTCTTTTCTTGTTATCATTTGTTGAAAAGCAGGAAGGTAAGCTCAGGAGCGTGCACGTGTCTGCAGTACTATATGGCAGACGTTTTGCAACAATGTTATGCATTAGCACTATTTCCTGTCATGCTACCTATCTAAATATCTCTTTAACAAAGAATAACAAGAGAACAAAACAAACTTGATAATAGAAGTAAATTGGAAATTTTTTTTTATTGTATTCTCTTTCTAAATCATGAGAGAAAAATTTTGGGTTTCATGCCCCTTTAACCAGACTACCTAAACTGTTCCGCCTTGGTAATGTATAATGTCCTTCTTATAAAATACTGCAGCAATCTTTTCCCACATTCTCTTGGCTTTGTCATTCCTTAAAAAAGCAGAGCGATTTGGAGAAATAAACGCTTGGGGGCCGAATTATCATTGTGCGGGTGGAGATGATCTGCTGTAGCCGATCTTGTCCGCCGCACATCGATAAATGCCGACAGCGTATCATTGCACAAGCATTTCTTGTGAAATGCTTGTGCAATACCACCCTCTGCAGATTCGCAGCCAATCGCCCTTTAGCAGGAGGTGTCAATCAATACGATTGTGCTGATTGCTGTCCGCCGCCTCAGAGGTGACGGACGAGTTAAGAAGCAGCGGTCTTATGACCGCTGCTTCTTAACTGCTGTTTCCAGCGATCTGGAAACTACGGGGGTAGATTGCAGCATATAGTTTGATTGTATATTTTATTTTTTGTGGATACACACTGTTTACTTGTGATATTGTGTATTCTCTGCAGGTTCTATTGGGCATGGTGCATTTTGGGTTTGTGGTCACTTACCTCTCAGAACCGCTGGTTCGCGGCTATACCACTGCAGCTACAATCCACGTCACAGTATCTCAGCTCAAGCACGTATTTGGACTTTCAGTCAGTGAACGATCTCAGCCGCTGTCTCTGATTTACGTGAGTGCAATGGTGTTTTATTAGCACCAAACTGTACAAAGGTGCACAAAGTCTGACACACAGGAGGGAAAATTTAAATGATGTTAAATAAAGTGATTTTTTTTACACCTATCTCTCACTCATGCACAAAATTGTAACCCAATGTATAGACAAGAAAGTGCACAGACAGCTGACAGAGATATACAGAGAGAAAACCAGATGTGGACTCTTTGTGCAATGTTACAAGAGGGATATGGCTGCACCTCACTGACGAGGCCCACAGAAGGCCGAAACGTACGCCTGGGGTTGCCATGTTCCTCAATCAGAAGAGAATTGTCTGGTATTTTGGGGCTGGACCGTTCTGTTTAGTTGGGATCAGACTGATGTACTGCAGAAAAGTTCTCCTCTGTGAAAGGAACTACAAGAGGCTGTTCCCACGTGCACATGCAAATATACAGTGACATTTCTACTTATTAGTATGCCATTCAAAGTGGACTGTTTTCCCTGTTGTAAAAGGAGTTTCCTCACCTCTGATACAGCTAGATTACGAGTTTTACGTTGTGACTCAAAAAGCATTGTTATGGCCCATAACGCTGCTTTTTCCCTAACGCCTCTATTACAAGTCTTGTCAGAATAGCTGTACCGCACACCTTTTTGGCCATCACGCAACGTCAGTACCGCACTTTTAAAAAAGTCCTTTTTCAATGGGACTTCCATAGCGCCGGTATTACGAGTTTTGCGGTGAGGCCAAAAAGTGAGCGGTACAGCCTAAAATGACAAGATCCGTACCACCATCAAAAGTCAGTAGTTATGAGTTTTATGCTACAAAGCTGTACAATAAAACTCATAACTAAACTGTTACAAAGTACACTAACACCTATAAACTACCTATTAACCCCTAAACCGAGGCCCTCCCACATCGCAAACACTAAAATAAAATTATGAACCTCTAATCTGCCGCTCCAGACATCGCCGCCACTTAAAAAATGTATTAACCCCATTCCGCCGCTCCCTGACATCGTCGCCACTATAATAAACCTATTAACCCCTAATCTGCCGTCTGCCCACACCACCGCTATAATAACCCTATTAACCCCGAAACCGCAAGCCCCCCACAACGAAATATACTAAATTAAATTATTAACCCCTAAACCTCTGGCCTCCCACATCACTACATAAATATATTAACCCCTAACCCTAACGTAACCCTAAGCATAATCCTAACCCTAACGTAACCCTAACCCTAACACCCCCTAACTTAAATATAACTAAAATAAATCTAAATAAAACTTACAATTATTACCTAAATTATTCTGATTTAAAACTAGATACAAACTTTCCTGTAAAAAAAAAACCTAAGCTAGCTACATTACAACTAATAGTTATAGTTATTAACTATTTACTAGCTACCTAATTAAAATAAATACAAAGTTACCTGTAAAATAAAACCTAACCTGCCTTACACTAAAACCTAACATTACAATAAAATAAATTAAATTAATAAAATACAATTATCTAAATTACAAAAGAAAATAAACACTAAATTACAGAAAATAAAAAACTAAATTATCAAAAAAACAACAACAAATTACTCCTAATCCAATAGCCCTATCAAAATAAAAAATAAAATAAAAAAAACTCTAGCCTACACTAAACTGCCAATGGCCCTTAAAAGGGCCTTTTGCGGGGAATTGCCCCAAAGAAATCAGCTCTATTACCTGTAAAAAAAATACAAACAAACCCCCAACAGTAAAACCCACCACCCACCCAACCAAACCCCCCAAATAAAAACCTATCTAAATAAACCTAAGCTAACCATTGCCCTGAAAAGGGCATTTGGATGGGCATTGCCCTTAAAAGGGCTTTTAGCTCTTTTACATTACCCAAACCCTAAGCTAAAAATAAAACCCACCCAATAAACCCTTAAAAAAAACTAACACTAACCCCCGACGATCCACTTACAGTTTTTGAAGACCGGACATCCATCCTCATCCAGGCAGCAGAAGTCCTCCTCGAAGCCGGCAGAAGTCTTCATCTAAGCGGCAGAAGTCTTCATCCAGACTGCATCTTCTATCTTCATCCATCTGGCGCAGAGCGGGTCCATCTTCAAGACATCCGACACGGAGCATCCTCTTCTTCCGATGTTAGCTGTAGAATGAAGTTTCCCTTTAAGTGACGTCATCCAAGATGGCGTCCCTTACATTCCTATTGGCTGAAAGATTTGCATCAGATATTGGATCAGCCAATAGGAATTAAAGGGGAAAAATCCTATTGGCTGTTGCAATCAGCCAATAGGATTGAGCTTTCATCCTATTGGCTGATCCAATTAGCCAATAGGATTGAGCTCGCATTCTATTAGCTATTCCAATCAGCCAATAGAATGCAAGCTCAATCATATTGGCTGATTGCAACAGCCAATAGGATTTTTTCCCCTATAATTCCTATTGGCTGATAGAATTCTATCAGCCAATCGGAATGTAAGGGACGCCATCTTGGATGACATCACTTAAAGGGAAACTTCATTCTACAGCGACCATCGGAAGAAGAGGTTGCTCCACGCCGGATGTCTTGAAGATGGATCTGCTCCGCGCCAGATGGATAAAGATAGAAGATGCCGTCTGGATGAAGACTTCTGCCGCTTGGATGAAGACTTCTGCCAGCTTCGAGGAGGACTTCTGCCAGCTTTGATGAGGACTTCTGCCGCCTGGATGAGGATAGATGTCCGGTCTTCGAAAACTGTAAGTGGATCGTCGGGGGTTAGTGCTAGTTTTTTTTTAAGGGTTTATTGGGTGGGTTTTATTTTTAGCTTGGGTTTGGACAATGTAAAAGAGCTAAATGCCCTTTTGAGGGGAAATGCCCATCCAAATGCCCTTTTCAGGGGAATGGGGAGCTTAGGTTTATTTAGATCGATTTTTATTTGGGGGGCTTGGTTGTGTGGGTGGTGGGTTTTACTGTTGGGGGGTGTTTGTTTTTTTTACAGGTAAAAGAGCTGATTTCTTTGGGGCAATGGCCCGCAAAAGGTCCTCTTAAGGGCCATTGGCAGTTAAGTGTAGGCTAGGGGTTTTTTTTAATTTGAGGGGGGGGGCTTTTTTATTTTGATAGGGCTATTAGATTAGGAGTAATTCGTTTTTATTTTTGATAATTTTGTTTTTTATTTTGTGTAATTTAGTGTTTATTTTTTTGTAATTTAGATAATTGTATTTTAATATTTTATTTTATTGTAATGTTAGGTTTTAGTGTAAGGCAGGTTAGGTTTTATTTTACAGGTAACTTTGTATTTATTTTAATTAGGTAGCTAGTAAACAATTAATAACTATTTACTAACTAGTCTACCTAGTTAAAATAAATACAAACTTACCTGTGAAATAAAACCTAAGATAGCTACAATGTAACTATTAGTTATTTTGTAGCTAGCTTAGGTTTTATTTTACAGGTAAGTTTGTATTTAATTTTAAATAGGAATTATTTAGGTAATAATTGTAATTTTTATTTAGATTTATCTTAATTATATTTAAGTTAGGGGGTGTTAGGGTTACGTTAGGGTTAGGGTTATGCTTAGGGTTACGGTAGGGTTAGGTTTAGGGGTTAATATATTTAGTGTTAGTGATGTTGGAGGCCAGAGGTTTAGGGGTTAATAACTTTAGTATAGTGGCGGCGACATTTTTGGTGGCAGATTAGGGGTTAAAAATTGAATGAAGGTGTCGGTGATTTTAAGGGCGGCAGATTAGGGGTTAATAAGCGTATTTAAGTGGTGGCGATGTTAGGGGCAGCAGATTAGGGGTTAATAACATTATGTAGGTGGTGGCGATGTTGGGGCCAGCAGATTAGGGGTTAATAACATTATGTAGGTGGCAGCAATGTCAGGGGCAGCAGATTAGGGGTGTTTAGACGTGGTTTTTATGTTAGGGTGTTAGGTTTAAATGTAACTTTTTCTTTTACAATAGCCATCAATGGGGTTGTGTTACAGAGCTTTTGTTTCCGCGATTGCAGATGTAAGGTTTTTTTTTTGCCGGCTCTCCCCATTAATGTCTATGGGGAAATCGTGCACGAGCACGTCAAAGCAGCGCTTGTATTTGGGTGAGGTATGGAGCTCAACGCCACCATATCGCCTGTGCAAGCCTGCTTTTTCAAAACCTGTAATAGCAGCACTATAGGGAAGTTAAATACCGCCGCTTTTGTGCTTTTAATTTCCCTATAGCGCTCAAAACTTGTAATCTAGCTGATAGTGTGTTCCATGGGCGTAGCTGAACGTTCTTTGTGAGGTCTGATATATAAACATTTTGCCCCTGCAGATCTCACAAACTGATTAATTGTGCAAAATATGCAAAAAATGTACTACCCTAATAGAAAAACACGTGTATTATGAAACTAGAGGGGATTTAATATACAGGTATACCCTGCTCATACAGCGGGTTAGGGACCGGAGCCCCACTCTAAAGTGAAACAAGCTGTTTTAGCTTTCTTTTCACTTGCCAGAGTGTTTAAAAACATTAAAACATGTTTGAACTAACATATATTAGGGGTGCAATAGTTCAACGTTTAGTTTAACACTAGCACAGCACAGTATTCAATTAGTATTCAATAAATATTGTACCTGTAAAATAGTGACAATTACTGTAGTAACATTTGCCAGACTATAGCACTGAGACACAGATTGCACTGTAATTCTGTAAACATATTGAACTGCGCATAACAAAATGGTCCCAGTCGCTTTTCTCGCAATCTCACAATGATTACAGAACTGTTTCAAAATCTTTGGAGGTTGAACTTCAGCTCCACAAAGTGCTGTATTAGTGAAGCGCTGTAAAGTGAAGCTCTGTAAAGTGAAGCGCTGTAAAGTGAAGCGCTGTAAAGTGAAGCGCTGTAAAGTGAAGCGCTGTAAAGTGGGGTATACCTGTACTATATGTATTAAAATTAATATGATTTGTATTGGTTGAGGCTGTATTTTTTTTTTTTGACAATTCCCTGTTAGTGTCAGTGAGTATTTTTCGACATCTGATCTGGCGAATTTTAAATAATTGCGCTTTAAATATGACTGTTCACATTAATTACATTATACTCACATAGTTGTCTGCTGCACATATTTAATTCGGTTTTCAGAGTTTTACAGACAGTTAATATGGAAGGAACCGTGCTGCTCAGCTATCTATAGGTTGCATGTGGCGGAGCTTAGACCTAAATAAACTGCGCTGTTATTATCTCACTGTTTGCTTCTCTTTACTTTGTCTTTAGCAGCTGATATATTTTGTTAGCGGTGACCTCTAATAAGCAGTATGCACTTTCCTCTTCAGTCTTTTTATGGAATGGCCAGTAAAATGCACCAGACGAGCATCAGTACGCTAGTGGTCAGCCTGATCGCCCTCGTCTGCCTCTTTGTGGTGAAGGAAGCTAACCAGAGATTTCGCTCTAAGCTGGCAATGCCGGTTCCTATTGAGCTGATGGTGGTGAGAGTCAAACATCGATTTGTGCTGTAAAATTAGGGATAGACCCTATGTGATCCAGTATGATGAAGATGATATGAGAAATTTACTTTTCATAGCAGCTCAGCGATAGGAACCTGACCACACACCTCTATTATTTAGTGAGGGTGCGGGAGGGTTCCTGACCCCAGTCACTTGGTCACTAAAACCTAAATGACATAGAAAAAAGTTTTATACCCCATTAACCCTAACTGCCACTGTCCTAATTATCACACTTTAATTAACCTTTACTGTGACATCCCCAGCACAGATACATTAAACCCCCTCAATGCCTCTGCCAGAAATGTACCTAACAAGGGACTTCCCCACTGCTATTTTTATACTTAAAACCAAAACCTTCCCCCATCACAAACACCCTAAAAATCCCTTATAGTGAGCTCCTCACAACAAACTACATCACTAAATGATCGTAACTCCTCAACCTACATGATCCCCAGCAAAACACTCCTATTACCTAACCCCTAAATTAGAAAAAAATAAAAAGTTCTTACTTAAAAGAACACTAGAAGACACTTAATGTTACATGTATTTACAGCTAAATATTCCTTACCTTGTTTTACATAAAAACATCAATTATTCTTACCAGATAATTTCCTTTCCTTCTGTATGAGGAGAGTCCACGGCTTCATTCATTACTTGTGGGAATACAGAACCTGGCCACCAGGAGGAGGCAAAGACACCCCAGCCAAAGGCTTAAATACCTCCCCCACTTCCCTCATATCCCAGTCATTCTGCCGAGGGAACAAGGAACAGTAGGAGAAATATCAGGGTATAAAGGATGCCAGAAGAAAAAACAAAAATTATGTCCGCCCAACGAAGAAAAATGGGCGGGGGCCGTAGACTCTCCACATACAGAAGGAAAGGAAATGATCTGGTAAGCATAATTTATGTTTTCCTTTTGAATATGAGGAGAGTCCACGGCTTAATTCATTACTTGTGGGAAACAAATACCCAAGCTCTAGAGGACACTGAATGAAGACGGGAGGAAAAGAGAAGTGGACCCTTATTCTGAGGGCATCACAGCCTGCAAAACCTTTCTCTCAAAAGCTGCTTTAGCCGAAGCAAAAACGTCAAATTTGTAAAATTTTGAAAAGGTATGTAAGGAGGACCAGGTAGCCGCCCTACAAATCTGCTTCATAGAGGCCTCATTCTTAAAGGCCCAGGATGAAGCCACAGCTCTAGTTGAATGAGCCGTAATCCTCTGAGGAGGTTTATGTCCCGCTGTCTCATATGCCAAGCAAATAATACTCCTCAACCAAAAAGATAAGGAAGTGGAAGAGGCCTTCTGCTCTCTAGGCTTCCCAGAATAGACAACAAGCAAGGAAGAAGTCTGTCTAAAAGCTTGAAGATAGAATTTCAAAGCTCAAACCACATCAAAATTATGAAGTAACCGTTCCTTCGGCGGAGAAGGATTAGGACACAAGGAAGGAACCACAATCTCCGGATCAATGTTACGATCAGAAACAACCTTAGGAAGAAAACCCAACCCAGTACGAAGAACAGCCTTATCAACATGAAAAACTAGGTAAGGAGGCTCACATTGCAAGGCCACACAGAGAGAAGCACACTCACAGGAACGAACAACTGGCTCAATACTATTGTTAGCCTGTTCTATGGCGATTTTACCTGGGTGCAGCTCACATTGCAAGGCCGCCATCTCAGAAACTCTACGTGCCGAAGCAATAGCCAGTAGAAAAAGAACCTTCCAAGAAAGTAATTTAATGTCAATCGAATGCATAGGCTCAAACGGATTCCTCTGCAATACCTTAAGAACTAGATTTAAACTCCAAGGAGGAGCGTTAGTTCTAAACACAGGCCTTATTCTAGACAGAGCCTGAACAAAAGACTGTACATCAGGAAACTCAGCGAGCCTCTTGTGCAATAACAAAGAGCCGAAATCTGTCCCTTTAGGGAACTCACAGAAAGGCCCTTCTCCATACCATCCTGGATAAAGGAAAGAATCCTGGAAACCTTGATCTTATGCCAGGGGAATCCACGCTCTTCACACCAGAATAAGTAGGTCCTCCACAACTTATGATAGATGCGACGAGTGACCAGCTTTCGAGCTTGAATGAGAGTATCAATCACTTTCTCAGAAAAAACTCTCTTGGCTAGGACTAGGCGTTCAATCACCATGCAGTCAGCCTCAGAGAATCTAGATTTTGATGAACAAAAGGACCCTGTTCCAGCAGATCCCTGTGACAAGGTAACCTCCATGGAGGAGATGATGACATCTCCACCAGGTCCGCGAACCACATTCTTCGCGGCCACGATGGAGCAATTAGGATTGACGAAGCTTGCTCCTGCTTGATACGGGCCACTACCCGTGGGAGAAGTGGTAACGGTGGAAAAAAGTAAACTAGACTGAACCTCTAAGGCACTGCTAATGCATCTATCAGCTCTTCCTGAGGATCCCTGGACCGCAACCCGTATCTGGGTAGCTTGGAATTGGGTCAGGACTCCATGAGATCTATCTCCGGCATCCCCCATCTGTTGCAAATCTCCGCAAACACCTCGGGATGAAAAGACCATTCCCCCGGATGAAAGGATTGTCTGCTGAGAAAATCCGCTTCCCAGTTCTCCACACCTGGAATGGGGATTGCTGACAGCGAGCAGTTGTGGGCCTCCGCCCATTCTAGAATCCAAGATACTTCCCTCATTGCTAGGGAGCTCTTTGTACCCCCCTGATGGTTATGTAAGCCACCGAGGTTATGTTGTCTGATTGGAATCTGATAAACTGGGACGAATCCAGAAGAGGCCAAGCCTTCAGAGCATTGAAGATCGCTCGAAGTTCTAAAATGTTGATCGGGAGGAGAGATTCCTCTAGAGTCCACAAAGTCTCAAGTTTGACAGTCTTGTAGCATCGCTCCTGACATGGACTTGAGTGAAAGAAGCAGGCAGTGAAACTCGTCAACACTAATTGCTTAGGAGCTGTTAATACGAGTCTGGATGGGTTCGCAGAAAGACTCTCCCTGTATCTCCAGACCCTAACATTCGTCAATGCTCTCACTGAGAGGCTGACAAGACTACTTAAAACTCCAGTCCCATTCCGAAGGGTACTACCCTCCATAAGGAACTACTCCGTATCTTCTGACACTTCTCTGCCAAGCTCCTGTAACGAAAGACAAAGAATGACTGGGATATGAGGGAAGTGAGAGAGATATTTAAGTCTGATGAAGCGCATGTGCTCATGCGCGAAACGCATAAGATAGGAGCTTACCCGAATTCTAGTATGGAAGTCTGCTCCTAATAAAACCCTTTGCATATACTCAAAGACTCAGCGCTTCTTTTTCCTCATTCACATATTTAAGCCTTTGGCTGGGGTGTCTTTGCCTCCTCCTGTTGGCCAGGTTCTGTATTCCCACAAGTAATGAATGAAGCCGTATTATTATTAAGAAGGAAAAGGAGTTTACTCATAGTTATTTTAAAGAAAAATACATCCAGTCCTGATTAGTGGATCAGGTTGACAGCTCAACAATGTGCTGACTCAGTTTTGATAGCCCGCCCTATATTTTGATTGGTTAATAACATCAGGTGGATTGAGTGTGATACCTCATGTGCTGCTTTTGATAGCCATAGGGCTGTCACATTCAACAGCGCTACAAATGATCTAGATCTTAGATTCCTAGTAACCCCATAACACTGTAGGTTTTATCATACACAACATACACTGTAATCTCTTGGGTGTCAGAAAAACATCAAATAAATTAATGATACAAATATTTGTATTATTTTCATTCCTAGTATATTTATTGTCTGCTACAGTTTGTCTTGTTTGGTTTCTTCCTCAGCTCATAATTTCCACTGGAATATCGTATGGAGTGAACCTGCATGAAAAGTTTGGAGTTGGGATCGTAGGCAACATTCCAACTGGGTTTGTAGTGTGACAATTTCACTTCAGTTGAATAATCTCATATGTCAGAGACATGGCACCTTATTGACAAATTTGTTGTTTAGCAAATTAGATCAGTACTGTCCAATGTAATTTGTTAGTAATTTTCAGACTATAGACCATTCACTTCTGTGTGTAACCCCTGCAAAGTGGTTAAACACATAGTAGAAGTGCTGCTCAGGACCCACAGAGCACTGTTGGTCCCGAGCGGAATCCACTGCTGATCCAATCAGCTGCACTAGTCACATGACTCAGTTGTGCAACTAGGGCTGTTGATTGGATCAGTGGCATTTTTGGCTCTGGACCAGAGATGCTCTGTGGGTCCCGAGCAATACCTCTACTGTGTGTTTAACCCTTTGTGGGGGTTAAACAGAGTAGTGCAGGGTTGATAGCCTTAAAATGACATCGTCTAGCAGAATAGAGCATTTACTTTTTCTATTATTATTGCCCTTTAAATCTCTCTGTTCTGGGTTTTCAGTAACATTTTTTTCTTAATCTGATATTTTAATTTGCTTATTTCCTGTTTTGGTCACTTCAGGTTAATAGCACCAGTATTACCTAGAGTGGAGTTATTTGCGGATGTTGTTGGAAACGCATTCGCCATCGCCGTGGTTGGGTACGCCATTGCAATTTCCTTGGCCAAAATGTTTGCCATGAAGCACGGTTATAAAGTAGACAGCAACCAGGCAAGTTGATGCTTTTTCTCCATTTTGATTTAATTTATCAAATTGTAAATATAATTAATTTAAATGGAATTGTCTATAAACGGCTTGTAATCATTTTCCTGAATTGAGCATTTATATCATTAATGAACCAAACTTCATTAACCACTGTAAGGATAGATTCAAATTAAATGTTAAAAAAACCTGTAATATAAAGTGCTTTCTGGTAAACACTCTTGTCTAACACTGTGCCAGGTTGTGCTTTTTATTGCACGTGAGTATGAAGCTTACCTCTCTCAGCACATATAAGCTGTTGTCTGCACAGAGCTTACTTAGTTTTAAAACAAATTATTTGTTTAAAAGAACTTATAGAACATAGCACATATAGCGATAGAAAAACAGTGCACAGTCTGCCCATACCAGCAGTATCATAAAGGATGCATTTACATGAGTTAGCAGTGGTGCGGATGGAAACGGATTGCAATAGTTATCTTTCAAATCTGCGATTAGGCGATGTCCTGGTTTTAATAATGTCAGTACTGTTACTGTCAATCACATGGGAGGGAGAAATACAATCAAATATTAAAGGGACAGTAAAGTAAAATTTTTAAAATACTTTCCAATGTACTGTTATTAACAATTTTGCTTTGTTCTCTTGGTATTCTTAGTTGAAAGCTAAATCTAGGAGGATTGTATGCTAATTTCTTAGGCCTTGAAGACTGCCTTTAATCTGAAAGCATTTTGACAGTTTTTCACCACTAGAGGGTGTTAGTTCATGTGTTTCATATAGATAACATTGAGCTCAAGCACGTGAAGCTCTTAGGAGTCAGCACTGATTGGCTAAAAATGCAAGTCAGTCAAAAAAACTGAAATAAGGGGGCAATTTGCAGAGGCATAGATACAAGGTAATCACAGAGGTAAAAAGTATATTAATATAACTGTGTTGGTTATGCGAAATTGGGGAATGGTTAATAAAGGGATTATCTACCTTTTTAAACAAAAAAAATTCTGGTGTTTACTGTCCCTTTAAATATGAAATATAAATCACACTATTTGTAGATATTGTTGTCCTGAAGTGCCTATAGAAGTCTGACCTTTCCGGACAAAATACATATGTCATTCATATGGATACTGAGTGCTGACAGTGTCATGTGATCCCAATAGGTGAATGTCACACATGTAAATGAGTGAATAAATAGGTTACATGAATAGAGGTTTGCTGTAAGGATTGTGAATAGGCTATTCTATGGGGTATATTTACAGAGCTTGATAAATCGGCCCCAATGTGTCCGTTTTAAGAAACCTTCTAGTTTCTATTTCCAAAACAGGCAGTTAACACTCGGGAAAAAAAAGGCCTTTTCTGTTGAAAACAAATTTGCTGCAGTGTTTTTTTTTAACAACGATATGATATAGCATTGTGATCACTTGAAAAACACAGCTCTTACGAAAAGAAAAAAAAAATTTCGGTAGCCAATTGATTGTGTTCGATGTGTATTGTTGTGTAGTTTAAGGAGACACTCCTTTAAAAGCTTAAGTATGTTTAGCATATCTCCTCTGGTGTAGCTAATTAGGGATGGATACAAATGGGTTCCTGATCTAATCAAGAAGTCACTATATAGCAAGTTGCAAGATCAGGTTTCTGAGTCCTGCAGTATCTTCTTTAGTTTTTTCATGGGTAGTTACTCCATCCACCCCCACACATAACATTTTCAGAATAAAATTACACCAAAAAAATGGAATAAAAAACAAAAGCAAGGACATAAGGAGGAAACTTAAAAGAAAATAAATAAAGCAATAAATGCATTGTTAGTCCAATAAAAGGTAACACTGTTTTATTGCAATACTCTTGTTATTTTGAATCAATAACACGGCTGCTCTAATAAACATTTTATGGGGAAATAAATTACAAACTTAATGTTCCTTTAACAGAAACCAAATCTGATCACCCTACACTCTCTAATTGGTCTGATTTGCGTGTGCTAATGCCTTTATAACAGGGGATGGGGCTACGTCAGATTTTGTCTAAAATTACCTCGTGTTTTTATCTGAAGGAGCTGATAGCGCTCGGGGTCAGTAACTTCGCAGGAAGCTTCTTCCAGTGTTTTACCATCACCGCCTCAATGTCTAGAAGCCTCGTCCAGGAAAGCACAGGCGGAAAGACTCAGGTAACAGATCAGGTAGCAGAGGTGCAAATACACTGATTAATACTTTCTATAAAACATAGAGTTTATTTCAGTCCGTTAGAGGAGGACACAGAGGTTTGTTCAGGTTTTTATGGTGTTTTCAAATCCATCTGAAAGCCAGTTTTTACCTAATTTTTATACACCGCAAAAACTTGCCAACGGTATTCCAATCTATCAGACAATACTAGTCACGCAAGTCATAATATGATGTTTGAATGAATTCACTAGTATTCACATGTATGTTAGCAGTTTGTAGTGAGTATTATTAAATGTTCTAAATGCTAATAGTTCGAAAAAAGAGGACTGGTTTATCTTACCTAGTGAAGGAAATGCTGATACATTATTACTATTTTACAAGCCTGAGTGAAATGAGCAACTGGGAAAAAGTTTGAGGACAGTAGTTTCCGCTCCCCAGATTTCAACATGCTGTGCAACTCATTAATCCTGGACCTACAGGTTTTGGAGTTTTCTGTGTGACTTGCACCGTGGCTTAGGCAGTTGGTCAGGGCCTTAGCTGCTTGCTGAGAGGTTGAGTGACGGCCTTTGCATGAGCCTGGCGGTACTCTGAATGGGTTATGACAGGCAGAGAACTCCCTAAGGTCTATCACGTGGGTTGAGCTGAGCTCCGCTTTGTCAGCTGCTTGGTCCTGCGACCATCTATTTTCCAGGGGTATTGCCACCACCTGTTTTGGTTACATTAATAATTGAAAGTTGACTGACGGTTTCTGGTTGATTCACAATAAATAAGACTCACTGGTCTTGTATCCAACTCTTGTCTCTTGGTGTTTATTTATAGTTTAACGTTAGACTTATTCAGTTAAGTAAGTTTATTTATGTCAGCAGCTCAGGACCATAAAACACAAAACTGGAAGATGACGATTTAATAGAGTAGAAGGATAGGGGTTCAGCGTGGTGAGTAGAAAGCAAACACGGAACCTCCCAAACATTCTCTTAATTATTGTCTGGAGCCACCTTCCCATCACCATAGCAAACGTTGTATTTGTTATTGTATAATACATAGTGACAGACAGATATACACATACATGTGTCTATTTATTTTATACAGTTACATTTTGCTGCTTTCCCTTTGTTTACAGATTGCAGGGTCAATATCTTCCCTAATCATATTAGTGATCATTCTTAAAGCTGGGGAACTCTTCACAAGTCTACCTAAGGTAAGTACCAGCAAGCAGGTAAGTGAACTCTGGGTAAATGGTGCCAGGCTATAAGACTATAAGACTTGTCTCTTTCTTTCCAAAGGCCATACTGTCAGCCATTGTCATCGCCAATCTTAAAGGCATGTACAAGCAGTTTATGGATATTCCGCGTCTGTGGAGAACAAACAGATGTGACCTGGTAAGCAGTAGCTGGGGGGTATGACTTTATGTGTACAATACCTTTCATTAAGTGCTCTTAATTCAGTTCATTTGCTTTAATAAAATTATCTGATTCACAAGACAACTTTTTTTAAATTATATATATATTAATAACTCACACATACATATATATATATATACAGTATATACACACACATTTATATACACATACATACATACATATACACACATACATACATACACACACATGCAGTACATATATACACACACATATATACATACATATACACACATACATACACACACATACATATACACACATACGCATACAGTACATATATACATACACACACATACATATATACACACACACACACACATTTATATACACACATACATATATACATACATATACACACATACAGTACATATATACACACATATATACATACATATACACACATACATACATATACACACATACAGTACATATATACACACACATATATACATACATATACATACATACATACACACACATACATACAGTACATATATACACACACATACATACATATACACACATACATACAGTACATATATACACACACATATATACATACATACACACTCATACATACATACACACACATACATACAGTACATATATACACACACATATATACATACATATACACTCATACATACACACACACATATTTACACACACACATTTATATATACACACACACATACATAAATACATATATATATATACATACACATACAGTACATATATACACACACATATATACATACATACACACATACATATACACATATATATATGTATATATATATACATACATACACACACACATATTTACACACACACATTTATATACATACATATATATATATATATATATATATATATATATATATATATATATATATATTTATGATTGTAGAGCATTAGATCTGCTCCTCTTGGGCAATCAAGCTTCCACAATTCCCCTCACTGGAGTAGGTAGAATACACAAAGAAATCTGAAAGTACAAAAAGAGCAGTCAGTATCTCATATGCAGAAAGGTACATGGCTTGCTAAGTATAAGGAGAAAGATGGAAACTTTGTATGTGGTAAATGCAGTATATGCAAAAATATGCAACAACATAGACAGTCCAGACAGCAAGCCCTGTCAAGCAAGCTTCCACAATTGCGGTTCCGTATTAAAGAAGTCATTACCATTGTCAATCAACATAGCAAGATATGTGTGTGAAAAACCCACGGCGTTCACTTTGGTAAAACAATACTTCATAAAATGATGAAATAGAAACCTTAATACAATCTAGAGGATTATACTTTATGTATATTAAGGTTTCTATTTCATCATTGAATCTATCTTTGTTAATATAAATAAATACACACACATATATATATATATATATATATATATATATATATATATATATATATATATATATATATATATATATATATATAAAAACACACAGAGAAAGTCCAGCACTCACTTACAAGCTCTCAGCTAAGATTAAAAAGCAAAAATGGAAAGGTTAGTTACCGCATTTGGCCAAATGGGACAAGCCCAGGTACCACATCAAGGTACTTTCCAATACCTGGGACCCTATATCAGCCACACAATGCAAGCTCTCAAATCCAATCAAACTGGGAACAAGGGAAGGGTGCACAGGCTTATGTAATCACCCTAGACATATACAAAACACGGAAGGAGACTGCACTCCTAGACCGGACCGGGTACATATCCCATGACCCTGTAACATGCTCAGCCCTGGGTGCTCACAGGCACTCACAGGAAGCTGTGCTGTCCCCAGAGTCACAGGCAGTTAACCCCAGACAGGTCTGGGTGCAAGAACCATAGGGACAAGCCCAGGTACCACATCAAGGTCCTTTCCAATACCTGGCACCCTAAAACAGCCACACAATGCAAGCTCTCAAATCCAAACAAACTGAGAACAAGGGAAGGGTGCACCCTTCCCTTGTTCCCAGTTTGTTTGGATTTGTGGTACCTGGGCTTGTCCCTTTTGGCCAAATGCGATAACTAACCTTTCCATTTTTGCTTTTAAATCTTAGCTGAGAGCTTGTGAGTGCTGGACTTTCTCTGTGTGTTGTATTAATTTGTTTTGTAATTTTTCCTATGGTTCTTGCACCCAGACCTGTCTGGGGTTAACTGCCTGTGACTCTGGGGACATATATATACACACACACACACACATAAAATTCATTAAAATTATGGGGGGAGACAAAAATATGTTACCAATGCACAAGAGAATTCTGGGTAAGTTATGCAAATTAGACATGTAAATTCTCAGTTTTTATTGCTTCAAAAATACTGTTTTAACACAGCTATCCATTTAACAGGATTATTGCAGCAAATCAGAAATCACTCACTAAACAGCCTGTTTCGTTCTATTTGGAACTCATCAGTAGGAGATAGATTTCTGGTTGCTGCATTGATAAAGCTATTTTCAAGGTTAAAGGGACAGTCTAGGCCAAAATAAACTTTCATGATTCAGATAGAGCATGTCATTTTAAACAATTTTCCAATTTACTTTTATCACCAATTATGCTTTGTTCTCTTGGTATTCTTAGTTGAAAGCTTGACCTAGGAGGTTCATATGCTAATTTCTTAGACCTTGAAGGCCACCTCTTTTCAGAATGCATTTTAACAGTTTTTCACCACTAGAGGGTGTTAGTTCACGTATTTCATATAGATAACACTGTGCTCGTGCACGTGAAGTTATCTGGGAGCAGGCACTGATTGGCTAAACTGCAAGTCTGTCAAAAGAACTGAAATAAAGGGGCAGTTTGCAGAGGCTTGGGTACAAGATAATCACAGAGGTTAAAAGTATATTATTATAGCTGTGTTGGTTATGCAAAACTGGGGAATGGGTAATAAAGGGATTATCTATCTTTTAAAACAATAACAATTCTGGTGTAGACTGTCCCTTTAAACTAAAATTCATTAAAATTATGGGGGGAGATAAAAAATTGAACTTAAAATCCTCCATGTCTCAAAATTAAATCACTGTAAATATTTGCATAGGAAATTAGCACATCTAGGCAAGAATCCCTGCTTGCTTTATCAATGCAGCAACCAGAAATCTATCTCCTACTGATGAGTTCCAAATAGAACGAAACAGGCTGTCTAGTGAGTGATTTCTGATTTGCTGCAATAATCCTGTTAAAAGGATAGCTGTGTTAAAACAGTATTTTTGAAGCAAAAAAAACAGAGAATTTGCATATCTAATTTGCATAACTTACCCAGAATTCTCTTGTGCATTGGTATCATTGTATATGAGGTATTTCTGGGGAAAAGCAAGCGGGGATTCTTGCCTAGATGTGCTAATTTCCTATGCAAATATTTACAGTGATTTATATATATATATATATATATATATATATACACACACATATACACACAAACACACACATATATATATATATATATACATACATACATATACACACACATATATATATATATTATACACATATACACACACACATATACAGATATATATATATATATATATATATATATATATATATATATATATATACACACACAGACACACACACACATATATATATATATATATATACACATACACACAAATACAAACACATTTGTAAGTAAGTGTTAATGGTGATTTGTATGACAAAAATGGAGGATAACTAACACAGTACAAGCCACTGAGCAGACACAGCATATGCACATATGCTCTTAAACACGAATATATTTTACAAGAATGTATTTTTTAATGCTTCTGTTTAAAACTGAATTGCAGTCATGCACATATCAATCCTGACTATTATGTGCCTTTAGCTATTTTACTGTCTCAGACGAATTAAGTCAGAGGATTATTCTGCTTACTTATGATTAAACTATTGCTACAGGTTGGTGAGCTGCGTAAATATCAAATAAACAATTTAGGTCATCAGGTTAGCTCCGTAATTGATGAACTTGTCACATTCTGCAAATCAATAACAACTCTCTTGTTTCAGCTGATTTGGATAATAACTTTCCTTTCCACAATCTGCCTGAATCTGGACATCGGTCTGGCTGTGTCGGTTGTGTTTGGGCTTCTTACTGTGACGTTCAGGACCCAGCTGTAAGTTTATAATATTTACACAATCTAAAGTGACAAGGGAAGTCCTTTGTGATCAGTAAACCTACCTCTGATTATTGTAGCGATTCAGCTCTGTCCCTATAAGCTACAAAATGCACAAGCAAAGCATATGCACACCCACATGCAGCACACACACCCCATACATGTATAGCACAAGCACAGCCTATGCACACCTACATGCAGCACACACACCCCATACATGTATAGCGTATGCACAAGCACAGCATATTCACACCTACATGCAGCACACACACCCCATACATGTATAGCACATGCACAGCATATGCACACCTACATGCAGCACACACACCCCATACATGTATAGCGCATGCACAAGCACAGCATATGCACACCTACATGCAGCACACACACCCCATACATGTATAGCACAAGCACAGCCTATGCACACCTACATGCAGCACACACACCCCATACATGTATAGCGCATGCACAAGCACAGCATATTCACACCTACATGCAGCACACACACCCCATACATGTATAGCACATGCACAAGCACAGCATATGCACACCTACATGCAGCACACACACCCCATACATGTATAGCGCATGCACAAGCACAGCATATGCACACCTACATGCAGCACACACACCCCATACATGTATAGCACATGCACAAGCATAGCATATGCACACCTACATGTATAGCACATGCACCAGCACAGCATATGCACACCTACATGCAGCACACACACCCCATACATGCAGCACACACACCCCATACATGTATAGCACATGCACAGCACATGCACATGTACATGCAGCACACACACCCCAAACCTGCATAGCACATGCACAAAATGCACAAGCACAGCATATGCACGCCTACATGCAGCACACACACCCCATACCTGCATAGCACTTGCACAAAATGCACAAGCACAGCATATGCACACCTACATGCAGCACACACACCTCATACATGTATAGCACAAGCACAGCACATGCACACTTACATGCAGCACACACACCCCATACATGTATAGCACATGCACAAGCACAGCATATGCACACCTACATGCAGCACACACACCCCATACCTGCATAGCACATGCACAAAATGCACAAGCACAGCATATGCACGCCTACATGCAGCTCACTCACCCTATACCTGCATAGCACATGCACAAAATACACAAGCACAGCATATGCACGCCTGCATGCAGCACACTCACCCCATACATGTATAGCACATGCACAAAATGCACAAGCACAGCATATGCACGCCTACATGCAGCACCCTCACCCCATACATGTATAGCACATGCACAAAATCAAAATGCACAAGCACAGCATATGCACACCTACATGCAGCACCCTCACCCCATACCTGCATAGCACATGCACAAGTGCAACATATGCACACCCCATACCTGCATAGCACATGCACGCCTATATGCAGTACACACACCCCCATACATGCATAGCACATGCACAAGCATAGCACATGCACAAAATGCACAAGCACAGCATATGCACACCTACATGCAGCACACACACCCCATACATGCAGCACACACACCCCATACATGTATAGCACATGCACAAGCACAGCACATGCACATCTACATGCAGCACACACACACCCCAAACCTGCAAAGCACATGCACAAAATGCACAAGCACAGCATATGCACGCCTACATGCAGCACACACACCCCATACCTGCATAGCACTTGCACAAAATGCACAAGCACAGCATATGCACACCTACATGCAGCACACACACCTCATACATGTATAGCACAAGCACAGCACATGCACACTTACATGCAGCACACACACCCCATACATGTATAGCACATGCACAAGCACAGCATATGCACACCTACATGCAGCACACACACCCCATACCTGCATAGCACATGCACAAAATGCACAAGCACAGCATATGCACGCCTACATGCAGCTCACTCACCCTATACCTGCATAGCACATGCACAAAATACACAAGCACAGCATATGCACGCCTGCATGCAACACACTCACCCCATACATGTATAGCACATGCACAAAATGCACAAGCACAGCATATGCACGCCTACATGCAGCACCCTCACCCCATACATGTATAGCACATGCACAAAATTAAAATGCACAAGCACAGCATATGCACACCTACATGCAGCACCCTCACCCCATACCTGCATAGCACATGCACAAGTGCAACATATGCACACCCCATACCTGCATAGCACATGCACACCTACATGCAGTACACACACCCCCATACATGCATAGCACATGCACAAAATGCACAAGCACAGCATATGCACACCTACTTGTAGCACCCCCCCCCCATACCTGCATAGCACATGCACTAAATGCACAAGCACAGCATATGCACGCCTACATGCAGCACACACACCCCATACCTGCATAGCACATGCACAAAATGCACACACACAGCATATGCACCCCTTCATGCAGCACACTCACCCCATACATGTATAGCACATGCACAAGCACAGCACATGCATGCCTACATGCAGCACACTCACCCCATACATGTATAGCACATGCACAAAATGCATCAGTTCGCAACGATGTTATGGCAAAACAGAACTGACTTTATTGGGAAAACAGCACAGTATTTATACACACACATTGACCCGCCCCCGGTGCCAGAGAGTCTGGCCCTCGGTTTTACCACCTATAGTGTCCATTGTCCCTGTGTCCCACACAAACAAGGGCCCCCATCTCTCCCAGAGGTTAGGCACTCCTTAACAAATGGTATGAACGGGTGCCTCACCAAATTGCTGACAACATGCTTAAAAAGCAACCTGATACCTTAAACCCTGATTCAGCGACACCCGTTTAAAGATGCGCCAGACCGGGGCCTAACTTACGGTCTGGAGCTCAGTTCCAGCAGGAATCCAGTAGGCCGAGGGGGTTTTGCTGGTCCTCCACGGAATGTCTGCCAGCCAACACGGAGCACATACAGCTCCAAGTCTTCTTTTTCTGGTAAATATTCATCAGGACTCTGAGATAACCAAAACTATATTTCTTTTGCAAGATGTACCGAGTCCACAGTTTCATCCTTACTTGTGGGATATTATCCTTCCCAACAGGAAGTGGCAAAGAGAGCACCCACAGCAGAGCTGTCTATATAGCCCCCCCTTAACTCCAACCCCCAGTCATTCTCTTTGCCGGCTCTAAGCAGGAAGGGTAAAGTGAAAGAGGTGATAAACTGTTAGTTTTTATTTTCTAAATGGTACCGGTTTTTACTTTTTACTCTCAGGCAGGAGATGGATGAAGATTTCTGCCTAGAGGATGATGATCTTAGTATTTGTAACTAAGGTCCACTGCTGTTCCCACAGAAGCTGAGGAGTACAGGAAAACTTCAGTATGAAGAACGGTTTCTTGCTATACAGCAATGAGGTATGTTCAGTCATTTTTTCTGGAGAGACTGTGATATTTCAGAAAGGCTGACAGTATCCCCATGTGGGTAAGGGTAAGCAGTAATCCTAGAGCTAAAAGGAAGGGCATTACTTAGCTTGCTTATGGGGCTAATTACATATATGGTTGACACTGAATGTAAAATGTTTGTGTGCAAACGTTTTTTGGATGGGAGTGCTTTAACGTTTTTTATGGGCAATAAACGTGTTGGGCAACTTTATTAGGACACACATGTCTTATTTTTAGGGTCTTGGAACCCACATTGCTAGTTATAACCGCTCTTGTGCGGTTCTTTAAGGCTCAGGGAACATTGAGTGAGATGGGCAGGGCCTATTTTCGCGCCTCTGTTGCGCACTTAGTTTTGTACAACAAGCAGCAAGCTAACTCCTGAGGGCCCTGGTGTAGGTTTGGGGACAAATCAAAGCTTTTACCTACCTGAGGGCAGGTAGGGCCACAGCAGGGCTGTGGCAAGATGCTGAGTTTTTTTTTCCGGATTTGGGCCTATTTTCGATCCGGTTTGGACATTAAGGGATTAATTGTTAAATTTGTGGTGCAATCTTAACTACCTATTGTGTGCCTACATACAAAATTTTGAAAAATTTGGTGCATGTTTAGGCGTTTTTGCAGAATGTGTGTGCTTTTTTTCTCTTAAAGCACAGTACCGTTTTTTAAGATTCTTATTTTTTTCACTAAATAAAGTGTTTTCATGCTTGTTTGTAGTCATTACTAGCCTGTTCAACATGTCTGACATTGAGGAAAGTCAATGTTTAATATGTTTAGAAGCCATTGTGGAACCTCCACTTAGAATGTGTGCCTCATGCACCAAAAGGTCAATAAATTGTAAAGAATATATTTTAGCTACTAAAAGTATGTCACAGGATGATTCACAGTCAGAAGAGAATCAGGATAGACCATCTAATTCTCCCCAAGTGTCACAACCGTTAACGCCCGCACAAGCGACGCCAAGTACTTCTAGTGTGTCTAATTCTTTCACTCTGCAAGATATGGCCGCAGTTATGAATACTACCCTCACAGAGGTTTTATCTAAGCTGCCGGGGTTGCAGGGGAAGCGCAGTAGGTCTGGTGTGAGAACAAACACTGAGCCCTCTGACGCTTTATTAACTATATCTGATGTACCCTCACAATGTTCTGATGTGAGAGATTTGCTGGCTGAGGGAGAGATTTCTGACTTAGGAAGTATGTTCC
This sequence comes from Bombina bombina, assembly GCF_027579735.1. Classification (NCBI taxonomy): domain Eukaryota; kingdom Metazoa; phylum Chordata; class Amphibia; order Anura; family Bombinatoridae; genus Bombina; species Bombina bombina. Next base: position 260,920,597 of record NC_069505.1, on the reverse strand, counting down.
CTCAGATAGATTCAGATATGACGGCTTTTAAATTTAAACTAGAACACCTCCGCTTATTGCTCAGGGAGGTTTTAGCGACTCTGGATGATTGTGACCCTATTGTAGTTCCAGAGAAATTTTGTAAAATGGACAAATTCCTAGAGGTTCCTACCTACACTGATGTTTTTCCAGTCCCTAAGAGGATTTCGGAAATTGTTACTAAGGAGTGGGATAGACCAGGTTTTCCGTTCATTCCCCCTCCTACTTTTAAGAAAATGTTTCCCATATCAGACGCTGTGCGGGACTCGTGGCAGACGGTCCCTAAGGTGGAGGGAGCTATTTCTACTCTAGCTAAGCGTACAACTATTCCTATTGAGGACAGTTGTGCTTTCAAAGATCCTATGGATAAAAAATTAGAGGGTCTCCTAAAGAAAATTTTTGTTCATCAGGGTTTTCTTCTCCAGCCTATAGCGTGCATTGTTCCTGTAACCACTGCAGCTGCCTTTTGGTTCGAGGCTCTGGAAGAGGCTCTTCAGGTGGTGACCCCATTAGATGATATTCTGGATAGAATTAAGGGTCTTAAGCTAGCTAATTCTTTCATTACAGATGCCGCTTTTCACCTGGGGCTTAAGTCCTGGTCGGCTGATGAGTCATCAAAATCTAAGCTTTTGACCATCCCTTTCAAGGGTAAGACCCTATTCGGGCCTGAACTGAAAGAGATCATTTCAGATATAGGTCAAACAAAATAATTTTCGTTCCTTTCGAAACTTCAAAGGTGGTCCCGCTTCCTCTTCCCCTGCTGCAAGGCAAGAGGGGAATTTCGCTCAATCCAAGCCAGTCTGGAGACCTAAGCAGGCTTGGAACAAAGGTAAACAGGCCAAGAAGCCTGCTGCTGCCATCAAGACAGCATGAAGGGGTAGCCCCCGATACGGGAGCGGATCTAGTAGGGGGCAGACTTTCTCTCTTTGCTCAGGCTTGGGCAAGAGACGTTCAGGTCTCCTGGGCTGTAGAAATCGTAACCCAGGGGTATCTTCTAGATTTCAAAGAGTCTCCTCCAAGGGGGAGATTCCATCTTTCTCAGTTGTCTGTAAACCAGACAGAAAGAGAGGCGTTCTTACGCTGTGTAGAAGATCTATTTACCATGGGAGTGATCTGCCTAGCTCCAAGAACAGAACAAGGGCAGGGGTTCTACTCCAATCTGTTTATGGTTCCCAAAAAAGAGGGAACCTTCAGACCAATCTTAGATCTCAAGATCCTAAACCAATTCCTCAGAGTTCCATCCTTCAAGATGGAGACCATTCGGACTATTTTACCAATGATCAGGGAGGGTCAATATATGACCACCGTGGACTTAAAGGATGCGTATCTACACATTCCTATCCTCAAAGATCATCACCAATTTCTCAGGTTTGCCTTTCTGGACAAGCATTACCAGTTTGTGGCTCTTCCCTTCGGGTTGGCCACGGCTCCCAGAATTTTCACAATGGTGCTAGGGGCCCTTCTGGCAGTCCTAAGGCCGCGGGGCATAGCAGTAGCGCCTTATTTAGACGTTAATTCAAGCGTCGACTTTCCAACTAGCCAAGTCTCACACGGACTTCGTGTTGGCCTTTCTAAGATCTCATGGGTGGAAGGTGAACGTAAAAAAGAGTTCTCTTTCCCCTCTCACAAGAGTTTCATTCCTTATGATTCTGATAGACTCGGTAGACATGAAAATATTTCTGACGGAGGTCAGGAAATCAATTAGCCACCTGCCGAGCTCTTCATTCCATTCCTCGGCCGTCAGTGGCTCAGTGTATAGAGGTAATCGGACTAATGGTAGCGGCAATGGACATAGCTCCATTTGTTCGCTTACATCTCAGACCACTGCAAATATGCATGCTCAGACAGTGGAATGGGGATTATGCAGATTGATCTCTTCAGATAAATCTGGATCAGGAGACCAGAGATTCTCTTCTTTGGTGGTTGTCACAGGATCACCTGTCCCAGGGAATGTGTTTCCGCAGGCCAGCGTGGGTTATAGTCACGTATAGTGAGTTTCCAGAATAATCTGATGGGCAGAGACTCACTCTTGCCATCTATTAGCAATCTATATCCCAGGGGTAGAGAACTGGGAGGCGGATTTTCTAAGTCGTCAGACTTTTCATCCGGGGGAGTGGGAACTCCATCCGGAGGTGTTTGCTCAACTGGTTCAGCTATGGGGCACACCAGAATTGGATCTGATGGCGTCTCGTAAGAACGCCAAACTTCCTCGTTATGGGTCCAGGTCAAGGGATCCTCAGGCAGTACTGATAATTGCTCTAGCAGTACCCTGGTCGTTCAACCTGGCTGATGTGTTTCCACCATTCCCCCTCCTTGCATGTCTGATTGCCAGAATCAAGCAGGAGAGAGCTTCGGTGATTTTGATAGCACCTGCGTGGCCACGCAGGACTTGGTACTGAGGCAGGACCTTTTGATTCAAGGTCCGTTCAAGCATCCAAATCTAATTTCTCTGCAACTGACTGCTTGGAGATTGAACGCTTGATTTTATCAAAGCTGGGTTTCTCTGAGTCGGTCATAGATACCTTGATTCAGGCTTGAAAGCCTGTCACCAGGAAAATCTATCATAAGATATGGCGTAAATATCTTTTTTGGTGCGAATCCAAAGGTTACTCATGGAGTAAGATCAGGATTCCTAGGATTTTGTCCTTTCTCCAAGAGGGATTGGAGAAAGGATTGTCAGCTAGTTCCTTAAGAGGGCAGATATCTGCTTTGTCTATTCTATTGCACAAGCGTCTGGCAGATGTCCCAGACGTTTGGGCTTTCTGTCAGGCTTTAGTTAGAATCAAGCCTGTGTTTAAACCTGTTGCTCCACCATGGAGTCTAAATTTAGTTCTTAACCCCTTAATGACCACAGCACTTTTTCATTTTCTGTCCGTTTGGGACCAAGGTTATTTTTACATTTTTGCGGTGTTTGTGTTTAGCTGTAATTTTCCTCTTACTCATTTACTGTTCCCACACATATTATATACCGTTTTTCTCGCCATTAAATGGACTTTCTAAAAATACCATTATTTTCATCATATCTTATAATTTACTATAAAAAAAATTATAAAATATGAGGAAAAATTGAAAAAAAAATACACTTTTTCTAACTTTGACCCCCAAAATCTGTTACACATCTACAACCACCAAAAAACACCCATGCTAAATAGTTTCTAAATTTTGTCCTGAGTTTAGAAATACCCAATGTTTACATGTTCTTTGCTTTTTTTGCAAGTTATAGGTCCATAAATACAAATAGCACTTTGCTATTTCCAAACCATTTTTTTTTTCAAAATTAGCGCTAGTTACATTAGAACACTAATATCTTTCAGGAATCTCTGAATATCCATTGACATGTATATATTTTTTTTTAGTAGATATCCCAAAGTATTGATCTAGGCCAATTTTGGTATATTTCATGCCACCATTTCACCGCCAAATGCTATCAAATAAAAAAAATTGTTCACTTTTTCACAAATTTTTTCACAAATTTTAGGATTCTCACTGAAATTATTTACAAACAGCTTGTGCAATTATGGCACAAATGGTTGTAAATTCTTCTCTGGGATCCCCTTTGTTCAGAAATAGCAGACTTATATGGCTTTGGTGTTGCTTTTTGGTAATTAGAATGCCACTAAATGCCACTGCGCACCACACGTGTATTATGCCCAGCAGTGAAGGGGTTAATTAGGGAGCATGTAGGGAGCTTTTTGGGGTAATTTTAGCTTTAGTGTAGTGTAGTAGACAACTCCAAGTATTGATCTAGGCCCATTTTGGTATATTTCATGCCACCATTTCACCGCCAAATGCGATCAAATTAAAAAAAACGTTAAATTTTTCACAATTTTAGGTTTCTCACTGAAATCATTTACAAACAGCTTGTGCAAGTATGGCACAAATGGTTGTAAATGCTTCTCTGGGATCCCCTTTGTTCAGAAATAGCAGACATATATGGCTTTGGCATTGATTTTTGGTATTTAGAAGGCCGCTAAATGCCGCTGCGCATCACACGTGTATTATGGCGAGCAGTGAAGGGGTTAATTAGGTAGCTTGTAGGGAGCTTGCAGGGTTAATATCACATTTAGTGTAGAGCTCAGCCTCCCACTTGAAACATCAGACCCCCTGATCCCTCCCAAACAGCTCTCTTCCCTCCCCCACCCCACAATTGTCCCCGCCATCTTAAGTACTGGCAGAAAGTCTGCCAGTACTAAAATAAAAGCTATATTTGTTGTTTTTTTTGTGTTTTTAAAAAGCATATTTACATATGCTGCTGTGTACTATCCCCCCCCTTAGCCCCCAACCTCACTGATCTCCCCCAAACAGCTCTATAACCCTCCCACTCTAACTTAATATGCGCCATCTTGGGTACTGGCAGCTGTCTGCCAGTACCCAGTTTAGAAGAAAATATGGGTTTTTTTTTATTTTTATTAAAATTTTCTGTAGTGTAGCTTCCCCCCACACAAAACCAACCCCCCACCCCGCCCCCTAACGGCCCCGCCTCCGATCCCGCCCCCCTTGATGTCAGAGGATACACCGATGGCCGCCCACCCGCCTCCCAAGTCGGCTCCCACCCACCAACGATACCGGCCATCGATGTCCGGTGCAGGGAGGGCCACAGAGTGGCTCTCTCTGCATCGGATGGCCATGTAAAGTTATTGCAAGATGCCTCCATATCGAGGCATCACTGCAATAACCGGAAAGCAGCTGGAAGCGAGCAGGATCGCTTCCAGCTGCTTTCCACACCGAGGACGTGCAGGGTACGTCCTCAGGCGTTAACTGCCTTTTTTTTGAGGACGTACCCTGCACGTCCTCGGTCATTAAGGGGTTAAAGTTCTTCAGGGGGTTCCGTTTGAACCCATGCATTCCATAGATATTAAGCTTCTATCTTGGAAAGTTCTGTTTCTAGTTGCTATCTCTTCAGCTCGAAGAGTTTCTGAACTATCTGCATTACAATGTGACTCGCCTTATCATATTCGGGATTGTAAAGTACAGTCTTCTTAGGAATGGAATTTCTTTCGGCAATTGCGCTGTTGTGAACTGGAGTTAATTGTTTGTCTTCTGCATTGTTTGTTTCCAACTGCAATCTTATTACAGTTATAGAAATGCAGCAAAGACAAAAATCATTCTGTACCGTGAGTTTGTTTGTAAAGTGAGTTCTGCAGCTTTGGACCGTACACTTTCAGAAAAAAATGTGCAAAATTTGTACCTTTAATGGTACAACAGCTTGTCACTGCGGCAGTACCCTCAAAGGTACATCCGCTGTACCCTTTAACATGGGTACAAATTGGTTCCCCTTGCAGATTGCACCTTTCAAAGGGAAATATGTACCTTTGGTGACTAAATTTGACCTCAGTGCTATGGTACCATAATGTACCATTAAAAATGGTGCAAATTTGGCCTTTTAAGGGTACTGCCCCAGTAACAAGCCTTTTGTACCTCATGGTGGCAAATTTGTACTCACAACATTTTAAAATGCTGTTCCATCATATTTATTATATACATTCAAATATGCATTCAAATATGTATTTTTTCAGTCAGTATTACAATAGCCACACTGCAGTTTTTATAAGCTTGGTTAGTGTAGCCAAACAGCAGGTCATAAGACTGCTAAAGGATTTCCTGAAAAAACCAGGACAAACAACCAGTTCTAAAAAAAAAAAGAACTACTCAACATGTTTTATTTCACTCTGTACTAGACTCTAACAACACCCCATTTAACTTAGGGTGACATGCCACATAAAACATAAATATAGAGAAAATATATAGAAAACGGCATAATAATAAAATATAACTCTAACCAAAGGAAGAGGGATTCAGGGGAGGGATAAATAATAAAACAATCATTGAATTGTAACTCTATCAAAAATATATGCAAATGAGTCTATTTTCCCAATACACATTTTGGTGATGAACCTTCTACCAATAGATGGAACTGTTTTACACATGTCATGGAACTTTCAACCAATAGATGGCGCTATGGTGTGTTACACAATGTCCATGTATGTTACTGGGGAATGGTTCCAATTTTAGTTTATATTTTTAAAAACTGGTTCTTAAACAGCTCTTGTTTATTTTATAGAGTTTAAAACAAACATTTTCTTTGTAATTTTAGATAATACATTTGCTTTATCTTTAAGAGTTGTCATCTTGATACTCTAAATATAAACATTAAAATTTGAAGTGTTTGTGTGCTATTTAGAACTAGAAACACATTATCACTGAAGATATGGGTTATTAGGTATTTTTTGTTGCTTTGCCCACCTCTTGCATATTACCAACAACCATTGAACATTAATTATTTTGCTGTACAACATGTATGTTGAATTCATTTTTGGTGACTGCCAGTTATGTGTTCAATTAATAATTGAGGTGCACAAATTATATGGACTTGCAGGGTTTGGTAGCTTTGAACCACCCATCCCCTTCAGCCTTTTTGTCACTAAAGTGATTGTACCTTTTTGGGGGGATTAAATGGTACAGACATGGACCCTATGACAGTCGGAAACATATTTGTACCTTATTTACAGCTAAATGGTACATATTAGTACCTTAAGGTGTAATTATGATCTATTGAGGGTACAACCACAGAAGTTGTACCCGAAGTGTTCACAAACATATACCAACCATACCCTTTTTTCTGACAGTGTAGTCTAAACTGTGTATTTTAGCGGTAAAAAGTACTTACAATTTAAAGCTATGTGAAACAAGAGTTTTATAGTCTATCAGACCCTTAATCTCTAAATGCATCGCAGAGTTATTGAGTTTAGAGGAATATGGGTCCTTGAAAAGAACAAATTAGAATTTTATAGCTCAGTCAAATTCTATTGGTAGGGATATATCAGAAAGGGGCGGCGTTGCTAAGCACATACCTGGGGAATATGACAAACATATAAAGAAAGTATTTTACCATAAGACTCTAATGCTTATGTTAAAGGGACACTAAACCCAATTTTTTTCTTTTATGATTCAGATAGAGCAGCAATTTTAAGCAACTTTCTAATTTACTTCTATTATCATTTTTTCTTCGTTCTCTTGCTATGTTTATTTAAAAAGCAGGTATGTAAAGCTTAAGAGTAGGCCCATTTTTTGGTTGATAACCTGGGTTATGCTTGCTTATTGGTGGCTAAATGTAGCCACCAATAAGCAAGTGCTATCCAGTGTTCTGAACCTAAAATGGGCCTTCTCCTAAGCTTTACATTCCTGCTTTTTAAATGAAGATAGCAAGAGAACGGAGAAAAAATGATAATAGAAGTAAGTTAGAAAGTTGCTTAAAATTTCTGCTCTATCTGAATCATAAAAGAAAAAAATTGGGTTTAGTGTCCCTTTAAGGATTACGTAATTGTCTTACTTATCTGCAGTTTATACGTATGTGATATTGTGGCTTATAACAAATAATGATCTATTTTGTAACCTTTGCAATGAACCTTATAAATTATATAGGAGTCAAAGTACTTTTTAAACAGCCAATTAAACGCAGCCAATTAAATTGGATAGAACATACAATTTTAAACAACTTTCCAATATACTTCTATTATAAATTTTGCTTAATTCTCTTGTTATCCTTTCCTTAAGGAACAGCATTGCACTACTGGCAGCTAGTTGAACTGTTCACGTGCTCAAGTGCTCCTCTATAGGAGCACTTGAGCATGTGAACCCCCTGGAACCCCAACCCCCTGGATCCCCCTGACCTCTAACCAAAAAAAAAAAAAGTGAGAAATAAAAAATAAAAAATATATATATTTTTCAACCTTTTTTGCTTATTAAAATGAATAATTCCTCCAGGCTCCACTGCAGTTTTGAATAAAAAAACATTCAAAATGTTATTTTTAACTCTTTAGGCTGAAACCTGAAAGTGGAAAGTAAGGGCTGTTTTGCCTATACTTCTATGTATCGCACATGCTGTGCAGTGCGATACATAGAAGTATAGGCAAAAGCAGTTTCCACTTTAAAACTGCATTGACTGCAGCGTCACCTACAGGCCAGCCCATAGCCTTCCTGTTCGCACAGCTCTTAGTGTGCGGGAGCCAGCTGTCACGTGACACTCGCACACTAAGAGCTGCTGCTGAGCTGACTATGTGTGTGGGTCCCACACTGTGGGAGGAGGCGAATGGAAAGACAACCAGGAGTAGATGCCAAACAAAACTGGGAATTGAACATTCATACACTATCTCAGTATCTGGGTGGTTGCCGAAACTTGTTGATGGTATGGGGACCAATTCACTCTTTACAACTTTTCGCCACCATGCAGTTTGTTTACCGTTGCTGTGGCAACCGTTTACTTTGTGAGGCTTGTCGGCTTATGACGTCACCACACAGAGCCGGGTGTGCGTCTCAGCCTAAACGTTCGCCATTATTGATCCGAAGCACGATCAGGTACAGCGATATTTATTGTACAATATCCCATATGCTATACAATTTTTGACTTTGAAGTAGGTGGCTAGTTGATACGTAGTATCCCATTGATACAGCTCATTTAGTATATTTTACCAGTGGTAGACGTAGGATCCTTTAAGGTAGCTACCGGATTAGATAACTCTGTCTGTTGTTCCTATCAGTTTATAATTTGATCTCATAATGTCTTTATGTATTCTTATTCCATTTGACTGTATCCATGGGGCTGTCCTTATAAACCGATCACAGTACACTATGCATTAGTATGCAACACACGTGAATTCAGCATATGTGTTATGATACACAGGTATTTATGACACATGCAAATTTATGGTACATATAAGAGTATGTTAGACATTTGCTCACTTTGTATATTCACTGGATTCCACCACATAATGATAGTTACACATATGAATATATAGGATATGTGCTCTCTTGATACACACACTTTGTTTTAAATGTTTGTTTAATGTGTACTGCCTGTATGATGAGCAGCTGCTAATACCTGCACTGTATGTGGAATTCATTAGGGATTCCTTTGTTGTTGAGGATCACTATGGTAACCACTTTTGGCGCAATTTTGCACTGGGGGAGGGGCTTGTTTGGCTTTATATTTTCAGTCATTGTTTGTTTGTGTTTTTCTGAGGAAGGGGAGTGTGTCCCCAAAACGTCACGCTTGATAATAAACATTTGATGAATAGACCAGTGAGTGCCTTCTTCTACCTTATATACTTACCTGCAGGCACCCTGGCACTATATAACTTTGGAAGTGAGAGTGCTCTCTATACTATATATATATATATATATATATATATATATATATATATATATCTCCTTATACTGCGGCTGCCCCAGTGACAGGACTCTTGTACCCAGTATATATATATATATATATATAAAATGGGCGGAGCCATCTGAGGGGCAGGGCTAGTGCTCCCCCATCTTCAAAAGTCATCAGCCGCCACTGGTTGAACACATCTAGTCAGCCAATCACAAGAGACACATGTGTGCAGGCACCAATCAGCAGCTAGCTCCCAGTATACGTGCATATTCATTTTTAAGAAGGGATACCAAGAAAACGAAGCACATTTGAAGATAGAAGTGAACTTAAAAGTTTCTTAAAATGACACGCTATATCTGAATCATGCAAGTTTAATTTCCTATCACTTTAACTGTACTGTGTACTCTGCTGTGCTTACACTGAGTTTATTTGTTTGTTAGTTTATCTTTGTTATGTAATTTTAAAAATTAATAAATATATATGTATCTAAAACGAAAAAAAAAAGTACTTAAAAAATATAAAAAGTTAAAATATAATCATTGGGCAAACAATGCCCAGTCTACCCACTGTGCATACTGTATATGCAAGCGGAAATCAGATTGTTTAACGCTTCTCAGGATGGATTTAAATAGCATAAGTTTCAAACTACACATTTAAATGAAGTTTGCCTTAGACACTGTAGAAAAGGATTTGGTTCCTGGTATAGTTTCTCACAATTTTACCTGTATTTTGTGCCTTAACGTCCATTAGTGAGAAACTCATTTTTGTCCCTCACAGGTAAAGTGATATTTTGTAAAGTGTAAATACAGTGCTAATTATCATTTAGAGCTTCCTATTGATTTCAATAAGAAATGCAAATAGGAAACAGAAACAAGAAAATGGGTCAATGCAAACGAACAAGGGATGTTAATGGCTAAATGGGAAAAAGCACTATATGGCAGCAGCATTGCAAGAATACTTTTGAGCACTAAAGAACAGCAGCACTTTCAGAATGTATAACATATGTTAAGCATACTTGCAAACTGCTGCTAAATAGTGCTTCAAAACCGTGCATGGTCCTGAGCGTATCTACTTGCTTTTCAACAAAGGATACCAAAATAATTAATTAACTTAGAGTGTACAATTTAAAAAAAAATCCAGATTACTTCTCAGTCATCATGTAAAAATATGACACATTTTAAAGTTTTAAATGGAAAAAAAATATACTGTATCAATATTAAAATTAACTTTTATACTATAGGCCTCATTACTCAATTCTTGGACAGATCCCCGGGACAGATATCTACAGGGACATAGCAGAATGTGGTCAGGTAAATGAGGAGGTATTTTTCTTACAGTATTGGCAAACCTGTGGTGGTAGCGCTCGCCAATTGCCTTGGGTTTCTACTACACCTGGCAAAAAATCCAGTGGGAAAAAAATGCTTTTCATTTTAAATTAGAAGACTTGGTACTTTTTGATTATAGATGTGGTTATTTCCTAAAGAATACTAAGCAGTATAGCCGAAACGTTGGCTTGTTTGATATTTTGCATTATTAGAGAATGGCTCTATAATAATGACTGGCATTAACAATTTACAACTGACAAATGGGGGAGATGCACTTTGGTCTGTTTTAAAATAAATCAATTTAGATTTTCTACAATAGACACAGCAAATGATCTCATTGGTTTGTAACCAAATACAGTATTAATCAAGTATGGAAATGAACATTCTCACTTTGCTACTAATTACGGGCTAGATTACGAATGGCACGCTAACTGTAGCGCGCAAGTGATATGGGGTATATCTCGGCTTTTTACGTGCAACGGAAATAGCTTGTGTATTACGAGTAGAAAGTAAAAGCATTCGCTTGAGCACAATCAAATTTAAGTGCATTGGAGGCCTTTACAGTCAAGTAGCTGAAAACATGAAAAATCATATTTATGCAATATTCATATTTAATAAAGTGTTTAAATGTGTATTTACTGTAAACATTTCACATTCAAATGTTCTTCACATAGCAGAATATGTTCTAAGTATTTTAAATAGATATTCCTATATGTATATATCTATACCTATATAATCATGTTAGGTTTTTTTGCAGTTTGCATGCTCCATTGAAGTTTATGGAAGAAAACGTTAATGCGGTCATGATATTCGAAGTTTGTTTTGCGCTCGTCGGGTTTTCGCTCATACGCCAACTTTTTACTTTCAACTTATAATACCAGCGCAACCGAAGTGCACAAAAAGCCTTCATCTAGCAAAGTTAACAAAATAGCGCTCCACTCAATCTAGCTCTATATTTATATAAAGTAAATTTCATGAGTGAAGATTAAACATCTATGTCTTGTGTTTGAGTTGGTTTTAACCATGACATAAGTAGCTCTGGCTGCTCAGCAAATGACAATGACAAACCAACCATTACAGATGTGTATCCTAATGAATTAATTAGCCATAGTTCTATTAGGAATATACTAAGCTATTAATGCTCCTTAACAATGGAAAGCATGAATCACTGGGAAGTCTCAGAAACTCTGGTGGGGAGGAAGTGGAGAGACAGAGAATAAAGACGTTGCTAAGAGACTGGAGCCAACGATGAGATGCCGGAACTGAGCAAAGCTCCAAAGTTTTCCCACTTTACAAAAAATGTTATCACATACAGTAAGTATTTAAATGTTCTATTTTCCCAGGCAGTACACTGTGTCTTTGGGAGGCATCTGTCTTTAGTAATGTGTAGCTTGTTGCAAGGTGTACACTTTATTCTTCCACTGGGGATTACTTTATAATGTACCATGTTATAAACTATACATACTGCCCCCTATTGCCTCACACTTGCTTTATTATAAGACAATTTGTTTTGTTTTTCCCCTTACTTTAGCCACAAAAAGAACATATTTTATCTTCATGAATTAAAAGTGAATCCACTGATTTCCTTAAAAAGGAACAAGATGACACCTCTGTTCTCACAATTGAGGTTTTTTTTAAAAAAAGGCAGTTTAGTTGGTGTTGTATAGAATCCATAAACTGACAAAAAAAATTGAGTTATTGTGCTGCTGTAAGTAAATCTATTGATGCGAAATGGTCACTTTGGCAACTAATGAAAAATATTGTTCATATTCGCACACAGACTTAACTAGAGCAGTAAATTATCCTCAGCCAATCAAAAAAGGCCAAAAATGCTCTACATGCTTAAACACAGGAAATAAAATATATTCAGAAATCACAAATTTGGGAATGTATTAAATTGCCTGGGATTTAAATACCTGTTCGGGTATGAGGTACATCACACGTCTATGAGTAAGGCTAGTGACAGCCGAAACGCTTAAGGCAGTGCTGCTCTTACCTGTTTTTATGAAGACTTTGTAATAAAGTTTTGGAACTCTTTCACCCCTTTGCCCACTGGTTTGTCGTTAATGTATTAAATTACCTTAACAGTATGGGATAGATTAAACAACAGTCGAGTGGATATGATTCGCTGTAGCGATACATGTCCGCTCGACCTCGCTAAATGCAGACAGCATACGTTGTCGTCATTTAACATTGCACAAGCATTCCTGGTGAAATGCTTGTGCAATGCCGCACCCTGCTCACTGGTGGCCAATCGTCCGCTAGCAGGGGCCATCAATCATCCCGATCTGATCGGGATAATTTCAGTTTGCCACCTTAAAGGTGGAGGATAAGTTAGGATAAATCCAATCTGATAAAACTTTCACTCACACCCTTTTACACTATTTATATTTTTTCTCTGGGGTTAACAGATCTTGAGATATTGCAAGGGATACATTAAGATTTCTTAGGAAACTGGCTCAGTATTTTTAGGTAATTTATTAGGGAAATTAAAGCAAACAGTGACCAGGCAATGTGTACAGTTCACAGCTATCGCTTCAATATTATATGATGTTCAGAGGGTAGACTACTAGACAGCATTTAAAGGGATGACAATTATCACACTTTGCTTATTAGATATAGGGGAGACATTGGAACAGCATGGGTTAACTGTGAGATTTTTAAAGAGAGGCTAAAGGAATATAGAATCAATAACCTCTTATAAAAGGATAATAATGATTTGAATTTGGATTTTCTGAATGGGGAAGAGAAAGGCCAGGATAGGATCTTTTGATCACAGGTGGTCCAATCACATGACAGTTGCTTAATGTCATACTAAGGTATATCCTTTAATAAATACTTGTTTGGAAATTCTAAAGAGTGCAGTTGCACACACACACACAACATGACAATGCACAGCACATTGTCATGTTATTTAAAAGAGACATTGAAAATAACTTTAAATGGCCATAATAGGCTAATAATTCATGCTCTAATTCATTACAGCAGGTAATTTTAGGAATATTGACCATGAACTACCGTGTGTTTAACCCCCTTCTGCGTAGAAGTGAAGCTCTGGACCTCAGAGCACTGCTGGTCCTAAGTAGAAAACACCTCTGATCCAATCAGCAGCGCTAGTTACACATCTGAGTCACAGGGTTAAGAACACAGAAGTACAGGACCGATAGTCTTAAAGTTACATACTCTAACGAACTAGAGCATGTCGACTATTCGACTGATTCATCTAAGGCATACTAGCTTAAAATAACAACTTTACAAATTAGCATCTATCATCAAATTCACCTCTTTGTTCTAGACATTTTTTTGTAACCACAGCTGCCATCTCAGGATATCTGTGTTATTGAATTATATATATATATATATATATATATATATTTATATATATATATTTATCGACACCAAATAATTCATTTATTTGTGAAGCTATTTGTAACACAACCCCCCTTTTTATTAGTCAATAACTTCTAAAGAACAAATGTTTGTCCCAAACTATAAGAGATAATTAGATCACTTCAAAGGACCTTTTGATCACTGCCTGGAAATGTGTAATAAGAGAAGAGAGCCAAGAAGTCTGAACCAAGGCACAAATTTCAGGAAAAGTGACTATTCACACTTCGGTGTAAATTGGTACATGCTGAGTTTCCAATACTCAAGCCCCAGACGTTGAAACTCCAAATGTCCTTGATAATATGATATAAAGTACAAATAAACGGATATACAAAATAAGTCAGATCAACACATATATTTTATTGATTCTTACTACTAGTCCACTCATAAAAATGTAACTTTAAAGGTATCTTCTAAAATATTATAGGTGGTATGTCATTTTTGGTATGAAAATACTCAGGGTAAATAGTATAAGATAATCACATATATGTTGAACATATAATTTATTAATGCTGGAAATTATAGGTGTATTTAATTAACATATTGAAAAGTATCTGTATTTTCTGTGGCACTTTGATGGTGAAACAGTTTTTCTGTGTCTGCTGCCCTCTAGTGGACTAAAACTGGTATGACAGCCAAACAAATTGACTGTTGAGGCCCATGCATTCCCAGTGAACCAATAAGAGGTTTAGCTCTGAAGGGCCTATCAGAGACAAGCTTCGATGGGGCTTATCCAAAAGGTTCACAAATTATTAGAATAAAAAATGTGGGATTTATCACGTGATATATTCACTTGTACTGGAATAGAAAGGTATCTTTTGCTGGAATTTTGACTGACTCACAACTGTACACAGTCTCTATAAGCAAAATTGAGCTAACTTTCTTTTTTCCATAATTGCAAATACCTTTCTTATTTATGATGGTGAACTGGATTAATCTGAAAAAGCTGAAACTTTTAAATTAGTTTATTTGGTGATGTATACGGTTGCTCTATATTTCAAAGGTATTTTAAAATTATAGTTATATCGTAGTTGTGATTTAAAAGGAGAATTTATTATTATACTTAATATTAATTAGACCAAGGGTAGTAAGTATACTGGTATTAAATATTAATGTTTAGAAATAATTTTGTATTTTAATATTGTAAGTTAATTACAGTTATCGCTATATATATATATATATATATTAGAATTTGTTTTATTGTGGCTGAAAGAGGTTATTCCAGGAACAAAATATATTCCAGCCACCAAATTTCTTTAAAAGAACCTTTATTTCCACATAGGGTCCTCAGCAACAAACATACATATCGTATGTTTGTTGCTGAGGACCCTATGTGGAAATAAAGGTTCTTTTAAAGAAATTTGGTGGCTGGAATATACTTTGTTCTTGGATTGTTTGGGACCTGGCAAGTCCTTTATTCCGTGCTCCATTGAAGAAGGAAAAGAAAAACAAAGGTGTGCTGTTTTCCCAACTCCCTGGTAGAGGTTATTCCAGGCCAGACATATTGGCATATAAATTGGCTGTTGCATTAACAATACACAATTTCTGGTGGTTTAATTGAAGTTATATAAACTCATTTGTGGGCTAAATAGCTTAATTATACTTCCCTGAAAGTTATCTCAGATTTATTGAGATTTAGTAAGATTTGTGTGAAGTATCTTGTTATATTGTTTAACTAAGCACTGTTAAGTTAGCAGTCCATATCCTGGTATTTTTATTGTGGTATTTTAATGTGATTCATTGTAAGTAAGGTTCATTTTGGAGATATATTTTTTTATGATCTGTTGTATAGAATATTGTAACAGAATAAGTGTGAATAATTGATTCATAATCTAGTTTCTACATAAATATAATTCAAAGTGTAAGGATAACTAATCAAGAACTAAGGAATAAATATTAATTTTTAATTGTTACGTATATACATTTTATTAGTTGGCAACTGCTAAGATAATAATAAATAATAATTTTGTAACCTGGTATATACCAACATATAAACTGGAGGCACTGCTGAGACAATAATAAATAATAGTTTTGTAACCTGGTATATACCAACAGCCATATAGCGGTCTAGACATGTGCACGCTCCTGAACGTATCTCAGTATGTTCTTATGAAAAGGAACTACGTTTCAGCAAAGGATACTGAGATGAAGAGAAATGTTCAATAGAAGAAATACTTTAAAAAGTAATTTTTTTCTTAAGTTATATGCTCTATCTAAACCAAAGTTCCATTTTAACTTGACATTTGAGGTGTTCCTAACTATACTGCACTTTTTTATTTATAACAATTATTGTGGGAAGTGGGCAGACAACTTGTGATAACATTCTTGCAACATTTGTTTCAAATGTGAAAATGTTTTCTGATCTATAAGGTCTTTGTGAAATGTGTGTTCTCCACAACGAGAACAAAGCGAAAGAGGTTATATGAATCTTGGTCAAAAACGTGACATTTGTACATATTTTTGCAAAATACTGACACAATGTGTGTGAGATTATGATGAAAACAGAGATTTAGAAAGAGTATCACTCTGTATTAATTAAAAAGTGAACAATAACACATTTGTTTTATACCTGGTCTTATAAAGATCATATTTATCTAGATCATCACTGAAAACTTACAAACTATTCAAGCACTTTATCTTGATCTCAATGCCTGAATTGTGCATGTTCCCCATTTACAGTGCCTGGCATCTACAGTATGTTGAGTCCCTCTGATTTTATAGTGTCAATGTAGAAGACCTTTTTAAATGGATTGCTAAAATTCACTAGTTATATATAGGCTACCACCAAGACTTGTGCTTCACAGTGGATCTCTTAGGGGTGCACCAGAGCCAAGAGATAGCTTCTCTTGGCTCCGGAACCAACATGAACAGGTGGGTGTGTGGTGAGACAAACAATAAACCAGACCATATTTAACTGTGTTCTGCTTAAAGCTAAATCAATCTGTGCCTGTCCAACAGTTGCATGTTATTGTGACACCTAAAACTAAAATCTACTACTCATATCACAGGAACCAAAGAGAACTCACATGAGACACAGAGACTGAGGCTTTATTAACCTACAATGTCCAATTGTGGGAGAAATGGAAGACCTGGCATATGAAGTGCAGGTTGGAAGAAGCAAATGCCAGTGACTGGCAAAAGTAGAGACAATAGGGGCCAAATTAGAGGGGAAAAAGATGCCCTTACCAAGAGCAAGTAGGTAAATGATAGCATAACTGAAACCTGATGAAAGGTAAAAATGGCACAAACCATAATCTAGAAAATACCAGACTAGAGGGAAAGCAAGAAGAGTCACTTGGCACAACTCAAAGAAGAATGTAAGTGCATCAAATAGCAAGCCATATGCGCCAAATTAGAAACCTTGCTGCACTCTTCTCACTTTATTCATTGACCTTCTCACTATATTCATTGATCTACTCATTATATTAATTTACCTTCTCACTATATTCATTGACCTTCTTACTATATTCTTTGACCTCACTATATCCTTTTCACTATATTGATTGATCTTCTCACTATATTTATAGACCTTCTCACTATATTTATAGACCTCACTATATTCATTGATCTCACTATATCCTTCTCACTATATTCATTGCCTTTCTCATATCCATTGAACTTCTCATTATATCAATTTACCTTCTCACTATATTCATTGACCTTCTTACTATATTCTTTAACCTCACTATATTCATTGACCTTCTCACTATATCCATCTCACTATATTCATTGACCTTCTAAATATATTAATTGATCTTCTCACTATATTCACTCACTATCCATACCAACTCATGGGCAACCGATGAAAAGATTGCATAAAAGTCTTTAACACTTGCAAATTGGTCTAATCTGAACTCTGCCATATCCACGGTTCAAATACCCTAAATTTCCAAACAGGCACTTAGCATAAAGTATTCATTCTGTAGGGAAGACTTTTAATAGCATCTTATTGATAACATAAAGACATTACACTGGTGAAACTGTAAAAAACCTACCTAAAATTTTTGCTCCACTCAAATACGAGTGTAAATGTAAAATAAATAAATCTCCAAGGGACTAGCACCAAATAACTTCAAATGAAACATATACGGTGCATTAACAGACAGAAGTAAGGAAGAGATGAATGTAGAGAATCTACTGGAGAAGATGGCTGCGGAGACGCACTCCACCAGTTGCAGAAGACTCCATATTGCTTAGAGAAATCAGTGAGACCTTTAACTTTCCTTATACTTGTCTATGTCTGTTCTGCATTGTGAGTGTGTTATATCACATTTTACATGGATCTAAAAAAAGTCAATATTATCGTTATGGTGGTTTATATTTGCACTTTATATTTATTTCTGCCCTATTTATTTTTTAACTATCACTGTGATACCAGCTATCCTACCCACCTATTTAGAGGATTAGAAAAACCATAGGATTTTACTTCATATTTCCAGTTAGTTCAAGACATGATGATCACTTAAAAAACAAATCACTTTTCTTCTTTATTTTTTCTTTTCTTACAGCCTATGCACATGTGTATAGAACAAGAGGGGAAGTGTCACCCATGTATTAGAATAATTGTGCAATCCCTATGTATGGGATTTAAAGTCCTGCAGAACACAGATCATATGATACAACCATAAAGTTACCTCTATTTATCGGTAGGGAAGATATTCTATCCCTGAAGAAATGAGCCTGTGTACGTGCCAACTGCTCTTCTCCTGAACTAGAGATACTCAGGGGATCCCAAATCCATAACCCCCAGTATATAGGAAGTAGTAAAAAATAATCCTTGACAGATAAGTTTTGCAGGGTCACTGACTGCACATCCCAGTTACAAACATAAAATAAGAGTGCGCTAAGATAAGCAGCAATGTGAAGAAGCAGACATAAACATGTCTTATAAAAAATAAACAGTAAAATTTATTAACAGAACTTACTTATAGTAACAAAATATATTATTACTAAACCACCGGGGGTAACACATTGCTAAATGCATATAATATAAAACAGGTTAAAAAATGTTTATACACTTATAAAAACACTGAAGAGGATATTATCCAATGATAATATATATGGGAGTTGATTTCCAAATGAGTCTATTGTGTCCCAAAAACAATTCAAGTTAGTTCATATTGCTGCCCCCTAAATTTGGTGTTACCACAGCTTTTCAAATAACCAAAGACACTGTTCCAGAAGATCGTCAGTGCAGGTGTGGCTAAAGATAAGTATATCCCTTAGTTTAGGTGTGATTCAATAAGGTGAGGAGGCTGCATTCCTTTGCCCAATACATGTATAACACCCAAAAAACCATAACCCCACAATCCCCGTTTCTCTTATCTAATTCTTATCTAAAATAAAAACACAGACACAGTAGTTATGGCGAAATGTGGAAAGGTCACGATTTTATTACTTAATTGAATTTTGCCACCTTTAACTATATCTTGCAAAATTCAGCCATAAATCAACTCAATTATACACCAAATAATGCCCTTGCATTAAAACCAGAATTTTGGGAACCACGCCTAGGGGGGTGTAACAACTACCCCCCCCCCCTGGCAGGGCAGCTTGGAGAAGGGAGAACCCACGGCATTGCCCTTCCCCTAGATAGACCACCGGATCACCCCACAGGGCTGGGTATGCCGCGGGATCCTCCCACCTCCCCTTCTGCCCCGCCCACGTGTCGTGCACAAACTTCACCGCTTGCTGCGATTGTATGCTCAATACTATGTCAAAAACAGCTGCCGTTTTCTATCCTCCAGTCAGCGTAGACCGCCAGGTCACCTGCTGCCCTTCGGTTGCGCTGTGTTCTTCCCCTTATTGAGGAGCACGGGCGGTCTTACTGCGACTCAACCAATTAGTCAACGTCCTGCCCTTAGCCGTGCAAGTACTGCCTTCTCACGTGACCTCTCCGGTTATTGCATCGTGCTCTGCTGCGTCTAGGGTGGGAGGGTGGGAAACAAAGAAAAAAGGTTAGTGACTCCCTCCTGCACTCCCCTTCCTTATAACACCTTTACCTCCAGTTCCACCCCTGTCCCTACTCCTAACCAATGTCTGCTCTCCTTATCTCATGCCTCTACCCCCCACCTGGCACACCTAGATCACCCTTTGTTCTCTCCCAGCAGCCCCTCCCTTATGACGTTCCCCTCACATACGTTCCATGCACTAGTTTAAGGTGAGGAGGCTGCATTCCTTTGCCCAATACATGTATAACACCCAAAAAACCATAACCCCACAATCCCCGTTTCTCTTCTCTAATTCTTATCTAAAATAAAAACACAGACACAGTAGTTATGGCGAAATGTGGAAAGGTCACGATTTTATTACTTAATTGAATTTTGCCACCTTTAACTATATCTTGCAAAATTCAGCCATAAATCAACTCAATTATACACCAAATAATGCCCTTGCATTAAAACCAGAATTTTGGGAACCACGCCTAGGGGGGTGTAACAACTACCCCCCCCCCCCTGGCAGGGCAGCTTGGAGAAGGGAGAACCCACGGCATTGCCCTCCCCCTAGATAGACCACCGGATCACCCCACAGGGCTGGGTATGCCGCGGGATCCTCCCACCTCCCCTTCTGCCCCGCCCACGTGTCGTGCACAAACTTCACCGCCACCAAAAGAGCCCCTCTTTCGGCCCACCATTCTCCGCCATTCGTGACCATTCCTTACCTCCACCAGCTCTTGGCACATCCCTCTGATGTCCGCCAGCATGTGTTCATTCCCCTCATCCATGAGGTGTACTCCATCCCGTCTGAGCAGCTCCTCCTTTTTGGCTGCTATCAATGGGTGCTCTACTACTCCGCCCCCTATCTCCTTCATTACCTTCGCTGCTACCTGATTCACCTTTCTCCTTGATTTATACTTACTCGTATACGAGTTCCTTCAGTACAAGCTTGACACTATGTTGGACCATATCACCAGCACTGATGGCCCTGCTACCTTTAACCATCTCATTCCTTCTGCCACTTTCTCTTCCGGCTCTCTGAGCGGTTATGCTCCTATATTGTTTTCCCCGAGGTGTATAATCAGGGCATCAGGACATCCCTATCTTAACCTTGCCTGCTGTACTGTTGGCACTAACTCATCCCACCTTATCCCTCTTTTGCCTATCCATATGATGCTAGCTTCCTTATGCAAAAAACTTATGTGTACCCCTTGCCCTAACGCTGCTGCCCTAGCCTGCGCCCAATAAACGTAGGAATGCCCCACTATCCAGACTCTTAATGTTTTGCCTGTAATAAAACAAATTTCACACGTTAGTAACTATTCATCTGTGCTTTTCCAAACCTCGCCGCACACCAAACCAACACAGCAATAATAATACCATCTTATCTATATCCCTCCTGCCTTACTTTCTCGCATCCTAATGTATGACTTATAGGCTGCCGATTTCCATCTCCCCAGTTTTTTATCTGTTCCTCTGAACCGCCTCTGCTCTCTGCAGCGGTTGCCGCACCTATTCTAAAGGAGTGTGGTGCAAAGTATGCACTCCCCCACCCTAGCTTCCTCACCACCCTCTGCAGTACGCTCTTGAATTGAAAGTTTGTTACCTCCGACCCATCCGCATGCCGCAGGAATGTTCGCCCTTTGCCCCTTTGAGTTGCTAGATAACTTTTCACACAGGCCACCGGGCACAGTGTCCCTCCTGTCCCTACCATATTCAATCATGCCCCTTTTCCTTCTGTATCTGTCTTGGATCGTCCCCGCATCTCACGTCCCCTGTTTCTACTCCCCCTTTTCCTACCTTCCTGTTTTTTGGCAGCAGCTCCCCTATCCTCATTGCTCTGTGGAAAGCCACTATGAATGCTGTCCTGAAAATTATCACCTCATCTGTGCTTGCGCAACCCCTGACAATACCCCTACCATTCTTTCCAATCTATCTTCTGTTACTGGTTCCCTCCTATCTGTTACCTTCTCCTCATCTCTCCCCCATGCCCCCACAATCTTTTTCACTATGAACTTCTTAGTCCAATCTATTCCACCATATAGCTGCGTGCAATATGCTATCCCCGCTAGCACTGATCCTAACCTCTCTTTTTTAACCCCTTCTCTCCTTAGCTCCATGAACCTTTCTAGGAATCTTCCTTCCTCCCCTTCTCGTGTCCCCTTCCTATACTTGCACCATAGTTCTCCATATTTTCTGTAAACCGCCCATTTACTTGGTGCCAGGGCCTTCGACGAGTTCCTTGATTCCGTCTATCCGTTGCCAATCTGCCAAAGAAGTCCAGGGCAACATTCACCTTCTTGTCTGGCATTGGGGGCTAGACCCTAAACTTCTCCCATTTAAAACGGGATAGCATGTCCGCCACTACATTTCTGAAACACGGAATATGTTTGGCCCTGATACAGATGTTATGCTTTAAACATTTCAGACCCAAATACCTTAGGTACCTAATTACTGGTAGCGATGATGCCGATAGAAGGTTGATGACCTCTACCACTCCCCTGTTGTCCGACCAACAGATTAAATTTCTATTTGCCAACTCCTCGCCCCATAAGTCTATTGCTACCACTAAGGGGAATAGCTCCAGCAGTTCCAAGTTCTTAACCCAATCCATTTCCTTCCATCTTTCTGGTCACCCTCCTGCGCACCACTTTCCCCCTTTCCATAAAAAACTCAAGCTCCTCCGATAGAATTTCCTTCTCCTAAATCCTCACCCCATTAAACTGGATCAAGAATGAATCCCACACTTTGAGATCTTCCTTCAATTATTTGGTTATTCTGATTTTATGTTCTGGCTTCTTTATTCCACAGGTACTCAACTCCAATCTTCTCTTAAATACTCTGCCCACTCGTATAACCTTACACGCAAAGTTCAAAAATTCCTAGGACTTTCTCCATTTCCCTGAGCGATATTTTTCTTTTTCCTACAATTTCCCTTGTCAGATCCCTGGCCTTTTTCCCCTTCTCCTCTGGTAACTCGCATTGGCCCTTCACGGAATCTATGACTATACCTAGCAAGACTAGCTTGGTACAAGGCCCCTCTGTCTTCTCCATAGCTACCGGTACTCCCAAAATTTTCCAACATTTGCAAAAAATTCACCTTTAACCTTTCGCAATCGTTAGCTCCCGCTAAGCCCATCCACAAAAAAAATTAATCGAAATAGTGAACAACATTGCCCATACCAGACTTCTTAATGCTTAATCAATGCAAAAAAGAACTAAACAAAATTGAACACCCTATGGGTAAACTTTTATCAACATAATAGTTGCCATTAAAACTTGCAACCCCTTAATTTAAAACTCTCTGGGTTAAGGGGCAACAAACGAAATGCTGAATCTATGTCAATTTTTAATAACAAAGCTCCCTTACCCAAAGCCCGCACCATATGCACTGCCCTGTCAAAAGACTGGTATTCAACAAATGAATCCTTTTTAGCTATTGCATCATTTACTGACCCTCCCCTGGGGTAAGATAGGTGTTGGATCATCCTGTACTTGCCCTACTAAATCCTCAATCGTTTTTTCTTTAAATGTGCCTGCCATCCTCCCTAATTTTACCTCCTTGTCCAATTTCTCTTTCAGCAAACTGGTACCACAAAACCCTCAGACAAACTATGCTCTAGAAATTTTCTATCCTCTATGTTCTCATATGCCAGTAGTTCCTGTAACAACCTATCTATCTTCAGTGGTGTTTTGGCCAACCCCCAATCCAACTCCACTACTGGTATTACCCTGCCCTTGAAAGGAATACCTGGGCCTATTCACGTTGCCCCTTTTACAATCCACACCAGAGTGACTTCCGTTACAATATCTACACACATGCCTATATTTACAGGAATTCCCTCTATCACACCTCTTATCGTAAAGACAAAATTATTTTTCTGCCATTGCATGGTGTTTATCAGCTTATATCCCCTATGCAACCCCTCCTCCTAGAACATTACGCATATTAATTAATCAATCCAGGAGAAGCATGACCATCTGAAACTGTAAACCTGGCTTATCTAGCTTCTAAACAATGCTTAAAACAACAATCCACCC
The DNA here is from genome assembly GCF_027579735.1 of Bombina bombina. Lineage (NCBI taxonomy): Eukaryota > Metazoa > Chordata > Amphibia > Anura > Bombinatoridae > Bombina > Bombina bombina. Next base: position 260,896,736 of record NC_069505.1, on the reverse strand, counting down.
CTTACTTCCCTTTGCTAACAAAGTAACCTCCTTAAGCTGTTCCCTTAGTATTCTGTCAGTACACTGTACTAAGGAATTTAAACTTTAGTTTTTCATTCCCTGCAATCCCATTAATTTATAACCTTCCCTTCTCCCGACTGATTTTCTTTAATTAATAATAATAAAGACCGACACAAAAGTTTGGCGTTCTCTCCCCTCCCTTAGATATTTTGTTCATTAGAATATCTTGGAGGTGTATTCAATAAATATTAGTACAATTTAGGAGTGCCCTCCTAATGAGATTATTTATGGATTATAAATATCAATAATTAATTACAATAATACATTTTTTGTCAGCAATACCTCCAATTCATATAGTAGAATCTTAGCAGTGCACCCCAGAAGATGGTTATATAATCTCAGTAGCGCACTCCAAAATAATACTATTGAGATATCTAGCAATTAATGACAATACGATTATTATCAAATATTAATATTTAAACCCAAATAAAATATTTCCTAATTTCTGAACAGGTTATTTTTTTTATTTTATAAACACAGTGATTATATTTATGCAGTAAATAGAATATTGATTATGACCAGATACATATTAATTGATTTTTACCATATTAAAATTATAATATAAAGCAAGATATAGAAATATTAATATTAATTAATATTCAATGAAATCGCCTGTATCCTGGATATGGTCACCATATTATTAGGAATTAAAGGGACAGCGAACTCGAACCCCCTCCCCCGTGACTTAGACAGAGCATGCAACCCCAAGCAACCCCCTAATCTACTCCCCCCATTAAATGCTCACGCCCTCCTGCTATCCCTATCCAAAAAAGAAGGCATCTAAGCTTTTTTTATTTTTTTATTTATAATTCAGAACTTTGAACAGCACTTTTTATTGGTGGAAGAATTTATCACCAATCAGCAAGGACAACCCAGGTTGTTCACCAACAATGGGCCGGCATCTAAACTTACATTCTTGCATTTCACATAAAGATACCAAGAGAACAAAGAAAACCCTACTATAGGAGCGAACCAGAGAAGCCGGCCAAAATCTCATGCCCCATCCGAATCACGAAAGAAAAAACCCGGGCCCAGCGTCCCCCGAACCATAAATAAAACAATAAACTATAAATATCACAATTTAATGCTACTAGATATAACAATTATAATTAGCCACTAACAATAACCAATTCGGCATATGGCTTATTTAACAACATTTAGCTAGCAAATCTACAAACCGATTAGAATTCCTGGCGGTATAATATAGCTATCTAACCAAAATAGTCTTACATGACTTAAATAATCAATCAGAGCAATGTATACCTTACTAACAGATAAATATATCAACCAATACAGCCTAATAAGTCAGATCAAGCCACAATACAATTTTAAAAACATTACTAGTAACTAAAATTTAACTTATGCTATAAAATACAAAAAAAACTTTTTCCACAGTGATAAATTCACAATGCTAGTATAATTATTATATAGGATACACTAATATATTAATATAAATTTATAGACATAACAATACACATTTAAATCACAGCTTCGGCTATGCTATTGCTATAAAGAAAGCTTAAGCAGTAGTACAATTTTATACGTTACCAGCAGCAATTTAGCAATGATTGAGCTTTCAACATCCAAAGTTCTTTCCCAAACAAAGAAAAAAGGTTAGTGACTCCCTCCTGCACTCCCCTTCCTTATAACACCTTTACCTCCAGTTCCACCCCTGTCCCTACTCCTAACCAATGTCTGCTCTCCATATCTCATGCCTCTACCCCCCACCTGGCACACCTAGATCACCCTTTGTTCTCTCCCAGCAGCCCCTCCCTTATGACGTTCCCCTCACATACGCTCCATGCACTAGTTTATCGATGTAAAAGCAATACAAAAAACAACGGTATTTTTTCAGTAGTAACCGGAATAATAAATCTTATCTTATCTTAGTGATTTCTCTACTCACGGAATCCTCATATGGACAATGTCTCTCCTCCTATTAGACACTTTTGCCTCTCCTGACGTTTACAGCGTGTGTAACGTTCTGCTTGTGAACAAGGCGGTCTGTTTCAGAAATTATTCTGGTCACATGCCCTCCTGTGTCCAATAGGATGAGTAGATTACCGGTCTTGTTTTCTGGATCGTTACTTCTCCGTTGTCATTAAAATGAAACAAAGTCCATAATTAAAACCAGAGCGCTCTGATATTTTGTTGCAAGGACTCAGCAAAGGAAAATAGGTTTAGCTTCATCAATGCGTTTCAGCTGGTTAACTTCTATTAATAAATTGTTCTGTTTATTTTTTATAAGACATTTTTATGTCTGCTTCTTCACATTGCTGCTTATCTTAGCGCACTCTTATTTTGTGTTAAGTATAGAGAGACGTGGGAATTATCTCTCATTAAGAGTAGCTACGCAATCATTTGGAATATTATTGTTTATCTGTATGCACATCACAGTTACATGGTATCTTGTTACTAAACAGATATTGAAGAGATTATAAAATAATCAATGTACTGAGCAGGGCACATTGTTTCACCATTTTAAAAGCGTAAATAATTGTTGAGGAAGAGAACACGTCTACAGCAGAAGTGACCCTTGTCCCTCACAGCCCAGGTCAGCCTGGACACATTAAAAAGTAACCTGTTTTAGTGGGGAACATTATACAAAGTCACATTTCTGCGACTACACATTTAGGGCTAGATTACAAGTGATGTTACTATAAGTAATATTGTGACCTCATTAACTTGCGCGCATACTACAAGATGAAAGAAAACACGGAATTTGTGCTTGTCGGGTTAGCAAGACTAAAAGACCTCACGTAAAGGGTAATGGCTAAAAAAAGTGCACCAAATACAACAAATTCATTAAAATAAAAAGTGTTGCACTCATAATACAGTTTCTGATTAAAAGTATTTATACAAATATTAATCTTTTTTTATATAAGGATTAAAAGGTATATGACAAGGTATTTGATTGGAAAAGGATGTATAAACACATATCTAAATATGTGTATGCATTTGTGTTAATATGAGTATACAGGTATATGTATATAGATATATATTTACATACACACACACACACATATACATACATACGCACACATATACATACATACACACACATATATATATATACACATACATACATACACACACATATACATACACATACATACAAACATATACATACATATATACACACATATACATACATACACACACACACACTTTTTCCCTTTCCACTCAAATTCCTTAAACCTTGAAAAATCTTTTTTAATTAATTTTAATGTTATGTGTTTTAATTTGTTTCTACTGTAAATATTTTACATTCCAATGTTCTTCACTAAGAAGAAAATATTCTTTGTATATTTAAATAGATATACCTGTACATACTCATATAGATATAGGTATAGACATATATGTTTAAAAAAAATCTATATATATATTTTTTCTATGTGAAGAACATTGGAAAGTAAAATATTTATAACTACCTTCGGGTTTAGCGCTGTAGGTCTAATGCCGTGTGGGATTAGCACGCAATAGCGATAAGTGTTAGGGTTTTCCCATTGAAGTTCATAGGGAGAAGAATTTAACGCGGTCACAATATCCGAAGTCCAGGTGTTAGCGCACATCGGGTTTTGCTCTCACACACAAATAATTGTAATAAAATAGGGGTATTACAACCAAAAAAAGAATTACGATTCAGAAGGATCACACACTTTTTAAACAAGTTTCCAAATTATTTCTATGATCTAATTTGCTTCATTCTCTTGTTATCCTTTGTTGAAGGAGCCTTAATTCACTACTTGGAGCTAGATAAAAGCCAATGACAAGCAGCATATACTGTATGTGCAGCCACCAATAAACAGCTTCTGAGCCTGCATAGGTATACTTTTCAACAAAGTATACAAAAAGAATGAAACAAATTAGATAATAGAAATAAATTGGAAAGCTATTTAAAATTGCTGCTCTATCTGAATCATGAAAGATAAAAAATGGTTTTATGTCCCTTTATTTATCCACAGTAAAACAGTAAGGTTTCATTATTTTGTGCCATTTCCATGTAATTTAGGGCTGAGAGTTGTGAATTTTATTTACTTTGGAAAAACAAAGATCAAACATAACTTTACAAACATCTGAAAAAATATTATAGACTCATTTGAAAAACTTGGGGCCCTGAGCACTTCAGGGTTGCACATAATAGAAAGGTACAGATTCAAATAGTACAGTGGATGAAATCTAATATCTGGGATCAGAATAGATTATTGAAGTTACGACAAAAGGAAGACTTCTTTAAACCACAAGGCCTAATTTTAAGCATTTTTAAATTAACCCTTTTAGTGCTAAGCACTTTCCCACCTAGGTGCTAAGTTGATTTGAGGTTTTTTTAATTTTAAATTTTTTTAAATATTTTTTTTTTTTAACTTTTTGTTTTCTTTTTTCAGATCCCCAAGACTTACACCGTTGGAAAGGTTTGGCAATTACCTTTCCAACGGGGGGTCTTGGGGGTCTGTAGCTGCTTATATGCCTGAGATAAAGGCTTCTAAGCAGCATGCCCCCTTACCCTATACTTGTCATTGTATTTTGTTAATAAAGTTGCGCGGTGACGTCATCACGTCATTGCGCATGACGTCACCACGCAAAATGTGAAGCCCCGGTGATGCCTGTCACTATACAGACCCGATCGCTGGGGTAGGAGCGGGTGGGAGCCCCCAGATCTCCCTCAAGGTGGGAGAGTGTTAGTGACGGCTCTGAGGCATTGTTAGCACCAAAGTGGGAAACTTTGCGACGGCTCAGAGCCGTTGTTAGCACTCAAGGGGTTAAAGCGATATGAAACCCAATTTTTTTTCTTTGATGATTCAGATAGAGCAGCAATTTTAAGTAACTTTCTAATTTACTTCTAATATCACATTTTTCTCCAACATAGGTGTGTCCGGTCCACGGCGTCATCCTTACTTGTGGGATATTCTCTTCCCCAACAGGAAATGGCAAAGAGTCCCAGCAAAGCTGGTCACATGATCCCTCCTAGGCTCCGCCCACCCTAGTCATTCTCTTTGCCGTTGCACAGGCAACATCTCCACGGAGATGGTTAAGAGTTTTTTGGTGTTTAAATGTAGTTTTTATTCTTCTATCAAGTGTTTGTTATTTTAAAATAGTGCTGGTATGTACTATTTACTCTGAAACAGAAAAAAGATGAAGATTTCTGTTTGTAAGAGGAAGATGATTTTAGCAGAAGTTACTAAAATCGATTGCTGTTTCCACACAGGACTGTTGAGATGAAGTAACTTCAGTTGGGGGAAACAGTTAGCTTAAGGTATGACTGGCCATATTTCTAACAAGACCATGTAATGCTGGAAGGCTGTCATTTCCCCTCATGGGGACCGGTAAGCCATTTTCTTAGTTAAATAAAAGAATAAAGGGCTTCAAAAGGGCTTAAAAAACTGGTAGACATTTTTCTGGGCTAAAACGATTGCTTTACTAGGCATATTATGCAGATTCTAACTATTAATGGTTATTATAATCTTGGGGATTGTTTAGAAAAACGGCAGGCACTGTGTTGGACACCTTTTTCAGATGGGGGCCTTTTCTAGTTATAGACAGAGCCTCATTTTCGCGCCACTAATGCGCAGTTGTTTTTGGAGAGCAAGGCATGCAGATGCATGTGTGAGGAGCTAAGAATCACTGAAAAAGCTTATAGAAGGCATCATTTGGTATCGTATTCCCCTCTGGGCTTGGTTGGGTCTCAGCAAAGCATATAGCTGGGACTGTATAGGGGTTAAATGTAAAAATGGCTCCGGTTCCGTTAATTTAAGGGTTAAAGCTCTGAAATTTGGTGTGCAATACTTTTAATGCTTTAAGACACTGTGGTGAAATTTTGGTGAATTTTGAACAATTCCTTCATACTTTTTCACATATTCAGTAATAAAGTGTTTTCAGTTTGAAATTTAAAGTGACAGTAACGGTTTTATTTTAAAACGTTTTTTGTGCTTTGTTGACAAGTTTAAGCCTGTTTAACATGTCTGTACCATCAGATAAACTATGTTCTATATGTATGAAACCCAAGGTGTCTCCCCATTTAAATTTATGTGATAATGTGCCATAGTGTCCAAACAAAGTAACGACAGTAATGCCACAGATAATGATATTGCCCAAGATGATTCCTCAAATGAGGGGAGTAAACATGATACTACATCATCCCCTTCTGTGTCTACACCAGTTTTGCCCACACAGGAGGCCCCTAGTACATCTAGTGCGCCAATTCTTATTACCATGCAACAATTAACGGCTGTAATGGATAACTCCATAGCAAATCTTTTATCCAAAATGCCTACTTATCAGAGAAAGCGCGATTGCTCTGTTTTAAACACTGAAGAGCAAGAGGACGCTGATGATAATTGTTCTGTCATACCCTCACACCAATCTGAAGGGGCCATGAGGGAGGTTTTGTCTGAGGGAGAAATTTCAGATTCAGGAAAAATTTCTCAACAAGCTGAACCTGATGTTGTGACATTTAAATTTAAATTAGAACATCTCCGCGCACTGCTTAAGGAGGTATTATCTACTCTGGATGATTGTGACAATTTGGTCATTCCAGAAAAGCTATGTAAGATGGACAAGTTCCTAGAGGTTCCGGTGCCCCCAACGCTTTTCCTATACCCAAGCGGGTGGCGGACATAGTAAATAAGGAGTGGGAAAGGCCCGGCATACCTTTTGTTCCCCCCCCTATATTTAAGAAATTATTTCCTATAGTCGACCCCAGAAAGGACTTATGGCAGACAGTCCCCAAGGTCGAGGGGGCGGTTTCTACTCTAAACAAACGCACTACTATTCCTATCGAAGATAGTTGTGCTTTCAAAGATCCTATGGATAAAAAATTAGAGGGTTTGCTTAAAAAGATTTTTGTTCAGCAGGGTTACCTTCTACAACCAATTTCATGCATTGTTCCTGTCACTACGGCAGCGTGTTTCTGGTTCGAGGAACTAGAAAAGTCGCTCAATAAAGAATCTTCGTATGAGGAGGTTATGGACAGAGTTCAAGCACTTAAATTGGCTAACTCTTTTATTTTAGATGCCGCTTTGCAATTAGCCAGATTAGCGGCGAAAAATTCAGGGTTTGCTATCGTGGGGCGCAGAGCGCTTTGGCTAAAGTCTTGGTCAGCGGATGTGTCTTCCAAGACAAAATTGCTTAACATTCCTTTCAAGGGTAAAACATTATTTGGACCTGATTTGAAAGAGATTATTTCAGACATCACTGGGGGAAAGGGCCACGCCCTCCCACAGGATAGGTCTTTTAAGGCTAAAAATAAGCCTAATTTTCGTCCCTTTCGCAGAAACGGACCAGCCTCTAATTCTACATCCTCTAAGCAAGAGGGTAATACTTCACAACCCAAACCAGCCTGGAGACCAATGCATGGCTGGAACAAGGGTAAGCAGGCCAAGAAGCCTACCACTGCTACCAAAACAGCATGAAGGGATGGCCCCCGATCCGGGACCGGATCTGGTGGGGGGCAGACTTTCTCTCTTTGCTCAGGCTTGGGCAAGAGATGTTCAGGATCCTTGGGCGCTAGAAATAGTTTCTCAAGGTTATCTCCTGGAATTCAAGGAACTACCCCCAAGGGGAAGGTTCCACAGGTCTCAATTATCTTCAAACCAAATAAAAAGACAGGCATTCTTACATTGTGTAGAAGACCTGTTAAAAATGGGAGTGATTCATCCAGTTCCAATAAGAGAACAAGGGATGGGTTTTTATTCCAACCTGTTCATAGTTCCCAAAAAAGAGGGAACATTCAGACCAATTTTGGATCTCAAGATCCTAAAAAAATTTCTCAAGGTTCCATCGTTCAAAATGGAAACTATTCGAACGATCCTACCTACTATCCAGGAAAATCAATTTATGACTACCGTGGATTTAAAGGATGCGTACCTACATATTCCTATCCACAAGGAACATCATCAGTTCCTAAGGTTCGCTTTTCTGGACAAGCATTACCAGTTTGTGGCACTTCCATTCGGATTAGCCACTGCTCCAAGGATTTTCACAAAGGTACTAGGGTCCCTTCTAGCGGTTCTAAGACCAAGGGGCATTGCAGTAGTACCTTACTTGGACGACATCTTGATTCAAGCGTCGTCTCTGTCAAAAGCAAAGGCTCATACGGACATCGTCCTAGCCTTTCTCAGATCTCACGGATGGAAGGTGAACAAAGAAAAAAGTTCTCTGTCCCCGTCAACAAGAGTTCCCTTCTTGGGAACAATAATAGATTCCTTAGAAATGAGGATTTTTCTGACAGAGGTCAGAAAATCAAAAATTCTAAGCTCTTGTCAAGTACTTCATTCTGTTCTTCGTCCTTCCATAGCGCAGTGCATGGAAGTAATAGGATTGATGGTTGCAGCAATGGACATAGTTCCTTTTGCACGAATTCATCTAAGACCATTACAACTGTGCATGCTCAGACAGTGGAATGGGGATTATACAGACTTGTCTCCGACGATTCAAGTAGATCAAAAGACCAGAGATTCACTCCGTTGGTGGCTGACCCTGGACAATCTGTCACAGGGAATGAGCTTCCGCAGACCAGAGTGGGTCATTGTCACGACCAACGCCAGCCTGGTGGGTTGGGGCGCGGTCTGGGAACCCCTGAAAGCTCAGGGTCTATGGTCTCGGGAAGAATCTCTTCTCCCGATAAACATTCTGGAACTGAGAGCGATATTCAATGCTCTCAAAGCTTGGCCTCAACTAGCAAAGGCCAAATTCATAAGGTTTCAATCAGACAACATGACGACTGTTGCATATATCAATCATCAGGGGGGAACAAGGAGTTCCCTGGCGATGGAAGAAGTGACCAAAATAATTCAATGGGCGGAGGATCACTCCTGCCACTTGTCTGCAATCCACATCCCAGGAGTGGAAAATTGGGAAGCGGATTTTCTGAGTCGTCAGACATTCCATCCGGGGGAGTGGGAACTCCATCCGGAAATCTTTGCCCAAATAACTCAATTATGGGGCATTCCAGACATGGATCTGATGGCGTCTCGTCAGAACTTCAAGGTTCCTTGCTACGGGTCCAGATCCAGGGATCCAAAGGCGACTCTAGTAGATGCACTAGTAGCACCTTGGACCTTCAACCTAGCTTATGTATTCCCACCGTTTCCTCTCATTCCCAGGCTGGTAGCCAGGATCATTCAGGAGAGGGCTTCGGTGATCTTGATAGCTCCTGCGTGGCCACGCAGGACTTGGTATGCAGACCTGGTGAATATGTCATCGGCTCCACCATGGAAGCTACCTTTGAGACAGGACCTTCTTGTTCAAGGTCCATTCGAACATCCGAATCTGGTTTCCCTCCAGCTGACGGCTTGGAGATTGAACGCTTGATTTTATCAAAGCGTGGATTTTCAGATTCTGTAATAGATACTCTGATTCAGGCTAGGAAGCCTGTAACTAGAAAAATTTACCATAAAATATGGAAAAAATATATCTGTTGGTGTGAATCCAAAGGATTGCCATGGAACAAGATAAAGATTCCTAAGATTCTATCCTTTCTACAGGAAGGTTTGGAGAAAGGATTATCTGCAAGTTCTCTTAAGGGACAGATTTCTGCTTTATCTGTCTTACTACACAAACGACTGGCAGCTATGCCAGATGTTCAAGCATTTGTTCAGGCTCTGGTTAGGATCAAGCCTGTTTATAGACCTTTGACTCCTCCCTGGAGTTTAAATCTAGTTCTTTCAGTTCTTCAAGGGGTTCCGTTTGAACCCTTACATTCCGTAGATATTAAGTTATTATCTTGGAAAGTTTTGTTTTTCGTTGCAATTTCTTCTGCTAGAAGAGTTTCAGAGTTATCTGGTGTTCCATGCAGATAAGGTGGTTTTGCGTACTAAGCCTGGTTTTCTTCCGAAAGTTGTTTCCAACAAAAATATTAACCAGGAGATAGTTGTACCTTCTTTGTGTCCGAATCCAGTTTCAAAGAAGGAACGTTTGTTACACAATTTGGACGTAGTCCGTGCTCTAAAATTCTATTTAGAGGCTACCAAGGATTTCAGACAAACATCTTCCTTGTTTGTTGTTTATTCTGGTAAAAGGAGAGGTCAAAAAGCGACTTCTACCTCTCTTTCCTTTTGGCTTAAAAGCATTATCCGATTGGCTTATGAGACTGCCGGACGGCAGCCTCCTGAAAGAATCACAGCTCACTCCACTAGGGCTGTGGCTTCCACATGGGCCTTCAAGAACGAGGCTTCTGTTGACCAGATATGTAAGGCAGCGACTTGGTCTTCACTGCACACTTTTGCCAAATTTTACAAATTTGATACTTTTGCTTCTTCGGAGGCTATTTTTGGGAGAAAGGTTTTGCAAACCGTGGTGCCTTCCATTTAGGTGACCTGATTTGCTCCCTCCCTTCATCCGTGTCCTAAAGCTTTGGTATTGGTTCCCACAAGTAAGGATGACGCCGTGGACCGGACACACCTATGTTGGAGAAAACAGAATTTATGCTTACCTGATAAATTACTTTCTCCAACGGTGTGTCCGGTCCACGGCCCGCCCTGGTTTTTTAATCAGGTCTGATGAATTATTTTCTCTAACTACAGTCACCACGGTATCATATGGTTTCTCCTATATATATTTCCTCCTGTCCGTCGGTCGAATGACTGGGGTGGGCGGAGCCTAGGAGGGATCATGTGACCAGCTTTGCTGGGACTCTTTGCCATTTCCTGTTGGGGAAGAGAATATCCCACAAGTAAGGATGACGCCGTGGACCGGACACACCGTTGGAGAAAGTAATTTATCAGGTAAGCATAAATTCTGTTTTTTCATTCTCTTTGTATCTTTTGTTGAAAAGCAGGGACGTAATCTCAGTGTGCACGTGCCTGGAGCACTATATGGTTGCAGTTTTGCAAGAGCACTAGAGGGCAGCACTATTTCCTGCCGTGTATTGCGCCAGAAGCCTATCTAGGTATCTCTTCAGCACAGAATAACATGGGAACAAAGCAAATTTGATAATAGAAGTAAATTGGGAACTTTTATTTAAATTGTATAGTTTGTCTGAATCACAGAATAAATGGTTTCATATACTTTTAAGTATAGAGAAGTTGGATGATTTATACATACAGCCCAAGGGGGGAATTATGATAAACAATATTTGACTACATTCTATTGGTTTTAATATATTGTGTCCTCCCGTTAGAGGAGGGACTTGATGTCTTTAAAAAGTGATAGACACATTTTTAAATATCATATTCTAGAGAAGGTTCCATAGTAACAGTACGAAACGCGTTGAGGATTATTGTTTACTGGCTATTTGTATACTGAGAAGTATACCTGGATGTTAGAGTATCAAGAATCTGAGTTGGGACCTGGACCTATTATGAGCGCCACATACCATTATAGGGCGGTCAGATCTGTATATTGACTGTATGGATTACGTGATACATTTTTTTATTCTGTAACTGTCTGTCTATGAGTGAGAATCATTAAAGGTGCTGACATTTTTAACATGAGTCAGAGTTGTGCTTTTCTCTTTGTTTGTATTTCAGTCTGCAAAGACTCTTCGGAGCTTCATTTTATGACAAGCAACACTTTGGTTTCCACTCAGGAATTTTAAGCACAAAATCCTAGTAGTCCATATTGAGTTTAGAAAGGGAGTTAGCTTCTTAAACATCTGGTACCTTCTGAGGCGTTTCTCTTTTAAGGTACTGTGATTAATATTTTATACAGGTCCATATATACACTTGGAAGGTCTTGTAGAACTTGAGTTGGACTCTACATCTTTTCCCACATTTACATATATACTGTTTTTCCTTATATTTTTATTTATTAGATGCTAATACAGTATTTGTGTTGTGTTTCGCTCACATAAAGGCTTAAACTTAACAAAAGATTAATGTGAAATTCAGCAAAATAGCTTATTTCATATGCTCAGAGTTTTTGCTTCTGAGATACAATTTCAGTCTTTAATAAGTCCAACTTTGAGATTACATTGTTTCATAAATCTGAATTTTAGTTCTTTACCCCAGTTTGCAAAAATAATCTGGGCTCATTTATTGTAAGCAGAATAAAAATTATTTAAAATTATTATAGATACTGTAAAATAATCTAAATAATCCATATAGTATATCTATATTTTTTACAGAATGTATAATCATTTTTTAAAATGTTTCTAATATTTTTTAATAGTTTATATTTAATATTTCAAGAACATGCATTGAACATAGCAATTCTTCATGTGTGCTAACACTATGGGGTCGATTTATCAAGTTACGGCGGACAGGGGCGCACATAAGCATCTCTGATGCGTTGTATTCTATAGCTTTGTTCCTTCTTTCAGTCGGAATGCTCTATTAAAGGGTAATTGTACTATAAAAGTTCCCTTTAATTTGTTTCCACTAATCATTTTACCTACTGGAGTATATTAAATTGTCTACATATAGATCATTTACCTTTATATAAGCATTTGCAATAGCTGGTTTTGCCTGTGGTATCCTTACCTATACTACAAGTTTCTATACTTAGGTATAGGCTATAGACAAGCTATGTAAACACAGCCAGCAGAAGAAATTACACTCCCATTTGCAGATAGATAGAACAATTTAAAAAATGACATTTTATTACTCTCTCCTAAGGGTCTGATATTCAAAACCTCGCTGCTCAGGTGAGATGGTTTAAGAAGTTTTGTCGGTACGACAAGGCCCTTAACAATTTTTTAGAAACACAAATTGTATCTTGAGAAATGTTTATGCTGCTATGTAGTGTTCTTTGTGTGAGACTCCTCCATTACAATACAAGGTGTAAAAAAAATACCAAAGATTTTACGTGATTTCTCTACATGTCAGAGAGGTTTTGAATATCAGGCCCCTAGTATTGGGCTTTGGAATACAGACATATATAATATAAAGACGTATGTGTGTGCAGTAAGTGATAAAATAAGGAGATCCAGATATGTCATATACAAAAATAAACATAAAGAAGACATCTATCATACATTTCATCCTCTGCAACTGGTATAACAATTAAAAAAAACTATTTTACAGTATACTGTCCCTTTAACTCCCTAAAGCCTAGATTACGAGTTCAAATTGTGCCTACATGAGTGCAATACCAGTGAACACAATTGTGCCCTGGTATTTGAAGTGAGGCTCAATGTGTTCGCATTGCATGGAAGCTTTGTGCTTACGAGAGCGCCCTTTCATAGGCTCCAATGTGCAACAAAGTTTAAATAAATATGTATATGAATATATACACATATTAACACATAAGTATATATATATATATATATATATATATATATATATATATATATACACACACAATTAACACATACATATACACACACACACACACATATATATATATATATATATACACACACACAATTAACACATACATATACACACACACACACACATATATATATATACACACACACACACACACACACACACACATTAACACACACATTATATATATATATATATATACAGTATATATATACAAAACACGGAAGGGAACTGCACTCTCATACCGGACCGGGTACACATCCTATGACCCTGCAACATGCTCAGCCCTGGGTGCCACTGGCACTCACAGGAAGCTGTGCTGTCCCCAGAGCCACAAGCAGTTAACCCCAGACAGGTCTGGGTGCAAGAACCATAGGGAAAATTACAAAACAAATTAATACAACACACAGAGAAAACCCAGCACTCACTTACAAGCTCTCAGCTAAGATTTAAAAGCAAAACTGGAAAGGTTAGTCACCGCATCTGGCCAAATGTTGTATTAATTTGTTTTGTAATTTTCCCTATGGTTCTTGCACCCAGACCTGTCTGGGGTTAACTGCTTGTGGCTCTGGGGACAGCACAGCTTCCTGTGAGTGCCAGTGGCACCCAGGGCTGAGCATGTTGCAGGGTCATAGGATGTGTACCCGGTCCGGTATGAGAGTGCAGTTCCCTTCCGTGTTTTGTATATGTCTAGGGTGATTACATATTCCTGTGCACCCTTTTTTTGTTTTCAGTTTGTTTGGATTTGAAAGCTTGCATTGTGTGGCTGTTTTAGGGTCTCAGGTATTGGAGGGGACCTTGACGTGGTACCTGAGCTTGTCCCATTTGGCCAGATGCGGTGACTAACCTTTCCAGTTTTGCTTTTAAATCTTAGCTGAGAGCTTACAATGGAAGTATTACAAATCTTACAAGATCTCTACCTGGGAAAAGATACCTGGCTCATTACAGCAGATGTGGAATCTTTATACACCAGTATCAGACATGAAGATGGTATACAAGCAGTGAGGTACTTTCTATCCACAAATTCGTTGGATAATGAAGAACATAATGAATTTGTCATTTCCCTGTTGCAATTTGTTCTAACTCATAATATCTTTACCTTCAAAGACAGTTTTTTCCTTCAAACACAAGGCACAGTGATGGGCACCTCGTGTGCCCCCACGTATGCCAATTTATTTTTAGGTTTTTGGGAACAAAAAGTAGTCTTCACAGATATCATGGAAAAATTCACCAACCATGTAGTACTCTGGCTGAGGTACATTGATGATGTGCTCTTCTTGTGGGAAGGCACACGTGAAATGTTAGATGAATTTTTATCAATACTTAATGTTAACAATCTCAACATCAAACTAACCTACCAAGCAGAACTACATGAGATTAACTTTCTGGATCTCACAATAACCAAAAATCTAGATGGGACAGTGCAAACTAAGATCTTTAGGAAGGAAACGTCAACAAATTCATTACTGCATGAATCGAGTGCTCACCCCAATAGTACATTGAGAGCGATACCTTACGGGGAATTCCTTCGACTCAGACGCAACTGTTCAGATACTACAATCTTTGAAAATGAGAGTAAGGACTTAACAACAAGATTAGTCCAGAGGGGATACAGTAAGAGGTCTGTTAAGAAGGCTAAATTTAAAGCCTTAAAAACAGAAAGATCTGAATTACTTCATCCAAAAAAGAAAGATACCTCCAAAGCTATTCCTAGGTTAATTACCACCTATAATCCACAAATGCAGCATGTAATTAAAATATTCAATGATAATTGGTTCATCCTAGAGAATGACCCAGATCTCCAAGATATAATAGGAGACAGAGTTAAAATTGGATACAAGAGACCCAGAAACTTGAAGGACCAATTAGTCAAGAGTCATTATATGCACAATCCAAGAAAAAAAGACACCGACCCAGGCATGTATCCTTGCTGTACCTGTACAGCATGT
>NC_069505.1:260864022-260871522 GCF_027579735.1 Bombina bombina | reverse complement strand
GTACATCCATGGTGGGGAGATAGAGAATATTAGTATATTATCGATAACGGTGATGTATTGAAAAGCAATCTATTCAGAATGTGACCATCCGCCCTCGGTTACCCGGTGGAGGGGTGCCCAGAGCTCATGTTAGGCCTCCGCCGGTTATCTTAGTAGTCCGGTACCAAGCCCTGCAGTCATAAATACCTCCATCCTGGTACTGGATTGTTAAGCAGAGTATGTAGGGATCTATTCTGTAAGTTTTATCCCTGGATGGGGTAGTAAATCACTTCCAATCGACAGATTAGCTGTTTTATGGCAGGAGCTCCATGTTTTAGCGTCTGATCGTGCAGGCTGTCCGGACACCAGTTTGTATTTATTTTAACTAGGTAGTTATTAAATAGTTAATAACTATTTACTAACTAGTCTACCTAGTTAAAATAAATACAAACTTACCTGTGAAATAAAAATAAAACCTAAGCTAGCTACACTATAACTATTAGTTATATTGTAGCTACCTTAGGTTTTATTTCACAGGTAAGAATTTAGTTTTAAATAGGAATTATTTAGTTATTAATAGTAGGTTTTATTTAGACCTAATTTCAATATGTTAAAGTTAGGGGGTGTTAGGGTTAGGGTTACGTTAGGGTTAGGTTGTTGCGATGTGGGGGGCTGCCGTTTTAGGGGTTAATAGGTTTATTTAGTGATGTGGGAGGCCAGAGGTTTAGGGGTTAATAGCTTTATTTAGGTGGCGGCGATATCTGGAGCGGCGGAATAGGGGTTAATAACTTTAATATAGTCGCGGCAATGTTGGGGTGCGGCGGATAAAGGGTTATTAACTTAAGTATAGTGGTGGCGATATCGGGAGCGGCAGATTAGGGGTTAATAATTTTATTTACTTTGCGGCGATATCGGGAGCGGCAGATTAGGGGTTAATACCTGTAGGCAGGCGTCGGCGATGTCAGGGGCAGCAGATTAGGGGTGTTTATGTTAGGGTGTTAGGTTTAAACTGTCTTTTCTTTTTCTCCATAGACATCAATGGGGAGCTTTTGTTTCCACGATCGCAGGTGTTAGACTTTTTTTTGCCGGCTCTCCCCGTTGATGTTTATGGGGAAATCGTGCATGAGCACGTCAAAACACTGCTTGTTTTGTGTGCGGTATGGAGCTTAAAATCTCCATATCGTCCGTGCAAGCAGTGTTTTTCAAAACTTGTAATGGCAGCGCTATAGGGGGTTAAATAACGCAAATTTTGTGGCGTTCTTTACTTTCCCTAAAGCGCTCAAAACTCGTAATCTAGGTGTCTGTATGTTACTTATTCATTAAATCTCTAACCTGATACTTGTGATCTGCCTTACACATGTAACCACAGCTGTTACTGTGCAGCACACAAAGGGTGCATAGCAACGTAACTCACTCTGTATGTTACTTATTCACTAAAGCTCTAACCTGATACTTGTGATCTGCCTTAAACCTCTACCCCCCTACAACCTCACCCCTGTTGTTTCTCAGTGGTTTTGGGCTCCTCAGAGCAACCACAATCTCTGGAAGATTTTTCTTTGCTTTTTGTTGGCTTGTTTTTGTGTTCTAAACTTGTTAAGAGAAGAGCTGGTCTATGACCGGGAAAACCCTCCTAGGCTGGCCGGGCTCCTGGAACTCCTGGTTGGCCGCCTCACAACGGACACCTGCCTAACCCCTCTCAGGCTGGCCGGGCTCCTGGAACTCCGGGTCGGCCACAGGACAGCAAGACACCCGCTAACTTTACCCCTGGTCGCTCCAGCAGCCCTTTGCCCCAGAGCTCTGCTCTTTTGGGGATTGGTAGCCCCTAGGGAGGACAAGAGCTGGGGGAATTATCGGAGGGGAGCTCCTTTGGGAACAGGGGTTTTTGGACACCCCTAACCCCATAACTTCAACGGACTGTAACTCCGGTCCCCAGTAACAATTCACGCTAATTTTTAGACTGTGTCATCTGGGGACCGCCGCTCCACCGGGATCACCCCCTAAACCGCCGCCCCTGTGTACTAGGACTCTGTGGTACTGTGGCTGCTATGGAGGCGCCAGCCTGTCTGGAGGGGCGGAATGGCGGGAAAATTGTGGGATTGTCCTTTGTCTTATCAAGATGAGCTGTTTGTTTAAAAGGAGTGTATGTTTTACAATGAATTGAGTTCTTGTTTCACCTGAATGCTAGTGTGTCTAGTTATTTGGGTGGGCTCCTGCTAAAATCACTTTCCTGGGCTACATAGCAGCCTGTTCCAGGCATAGGAAGGACCCTCTGGCAGAGCTACCTAGTCTGGGTAGCCGGAGTCTGCCACAGGGTGGGACCCTGAGTACTGATACTGACGGGCATCAGGGGTGGCTACAGGCTGTGGTCACTTGCCAGCTACATAGCTGCAGTTGGCAGGGAGGAAGCAGGACCCGTTTGGTGGAGCTACCTAGTCAGGGTAGCCGGGGTATCCGTCACAGCAACGTAACTCACTCTGTATGTTACCTATTCACTAAAGCTCTAACCTGATACTTGTGATCTGCCTTACACTTGTAACCACAGCTCTTATAGTGCAGCACACAAAGGGTGCATAGTAACAAAACTCACTCTCACCTAGTTTTGCGTTCGTGTTTTAACGCTGAAAAAAATGGCAATTTCGGCGTTAAAACAGCACCGCAGCCATTACAAGTCTTGTCGGTATAGCTGTACCGCAAGCCTTTTAGCCTGTAACGCAACGTCAGTCCCGCACTCATAAAAATTACTTCCATAGCGCTGCCATTACGAGTTTTGCCGTGAGGCTAAAAAGCTTGCGTTCCAGCCTATACCGACAAGATCCATTTCGCAATCTAAAAGCAGTAGTTACGAGTTTTACGCTACAAAACTTTTACATAAATCTCATAACTAAACTGCTACAAAGTACACTAAACACCCATAAACTAACTATTAACCCCTAAATCGAGGCCCTCCCGCGTCGCAAACCCTATATTAATTTATTAACCCCTAATCTGCCGTTCCCGACATCGCTGCCACTAATACAATTTATTAACCCCTATTCTGCCGCTCCACAAAATCGTCACCACTATAATAAAGTTATTAACCCCTAAACCGCCCTAAATTAATATTATTAATTTACTTGAAAAAATAAATATATGAAAGTGTAATAAACTATCAATAAAAGACAGGGAATCAAGCACTATTAATACATTTTAATATAGCCAAAAATGTTTTGTAAAAATCCCATTCAGTATAAGATAATTATTACAAAAATGAGAGATATTTTTCAACATAAAGGAACCATACACCAAAAGCAAACAAATAATTGAAAAACAAAAACATGCAAATAATACATACAAATATAAAATAATACACTCTTAATAAAATGTGAAAGTGACGTCACTAGGAAATCATTATTGAAGGGGATGTAAGGGACCTGCAACACCTGTCCAGAGGGCAGCCCCACCTGTATTAGAGGGTAAATGCTGTCATGGAACTCACTAGGATCTATGCAGTCCCCCACTCTCCCTAAAATTAAATAAATGCTCACTTCAATATCAGTTGCTCTAAACGGACTGTGGAGCAAAGTAATAGGGTTAATACGGCAACAAGCATCAATATGCACAATAGGTGGCTGTATATACAATTTAATCCTATATATATATATATATATATATATATATATATATATATATATATATGATCCAGCAACTGATGTGTTAATCATTACTTAACGAATGCACAAGTTCACTCATGCATAAGAAGCAACATGCAATGGAATCAGAGAGCACATAAGCAAGCTGAGGCTTGATAGAAAATATTCCCAAAAGCTGTTTTGCACAAAGTTATTCCAATGCTTCAAGATGTGAGTTGTTTGCACAGCATTAATGATTTTCCTTATGACATTGATCAATAGGCCAAGCCATATAGAGCCACAATTTTCATGACACCTACGTGGATAATGCAAAGCTTCAGGTGTTAGTACAGCAAAAGCAGCCTTCATCCATTCCAACACTCCAGCATATTTCTTATAAAACCAGTTCTGGTGGAGCTGAGAGTGTACTGGCAATTAGAGGCAGGCAGGCAAATAAGGAATCACAGTTGGGTGGTAAATGGCAATTACTTTTGCAATCCTTCCTCATCGAAAGTGCACACAGCGGTATGATATTGAAACGCTCTCATACCTAGGTGCTGGAGTTTACCATTATCGTGGGTCAGCAGGATCACCTGTGAGCAGGATCATCAGTGAGAACTTGTCTCTGCTTGCTAAACTCACTGATGATCCTGCTGACCCACGATAATGCTGGGGATTAGAATTAGGACCAATAGAATTTCAGTAGCTCTCATCCTATTGGTTGATTTGAACAGCCAATAGGATTTCAGTAGCTCTCATCCTATTGGCTGATTTGAATTTCCAAAATCAAATCAGCCAATAGGAATGCAAGGGACTCCATCTTGAATCGCGTACCTTGCATTGAAGATTCAGTATACGGCGGTGACCGTATAAAGAGGATGCTCCGCGCCGGATGTCTTCAGGATGGTCTTGCTCTGCGCCGCCGGGATGAAGATAGAAGAGGCCGCCTAGATGAAGACTTCTCGCCACCTGGATGAAGATAGAAGAGGCCGCTTGGATGAAGACTTCTCGCCGCCTGGATGAAGATAGAAGAGGCCGCTTGGATGAAGACTTCTCGCTGCCTGGATGAGGACTTCGCCACCTGGATGAAGATCTTCAAGCGGGACTTCAAAAACTGTAAGTGGATCTTCGGGTTAGGGATAGGTTTTTTAAAGGTTTTGTGGGGGTGTTTTTTTTTTAGTTAAGGGTTTGGGCTTTTCAAAAAAGAGCTAAATGCCCTTTTATGGGCAATGCCCATACAAATGCCATTTTCAGGGCAATGGTTAGCTTAGGTTTTTTTTAGATAGTTTTTTTTATTTTGTGGGTTGGGGGGGGTGGGGGTTTGTAATGTTAGTGGGACTTTGTATTTTTTTTTCAGGTAAAAGCGCTGTTTAACTTAGGGCAATGCCCCACAAAAGGCCCTAAATGGGTATTAGAATAGGAATAATTTTTATTATTTTTGATCATTTGTTTGTTATTTTGTGTAATGTTTATTTTTCGTTTTGGGGTGGGTTTTTATTTTTAGATTAGAGCTTGGGCATTTCATAAAAGAGGTTCCTTTTAAGGGCAGGAAAAAGAGCTAAATGCCCTTTTAAGGGCAATCCCCATACAAATGCCCTTTTCAGGGCAATGGGTAGATTAGGTATTACTTTATTTTTATTTTGTGGGTTTGGGGGGTGGGGGTTTGTATACTTTTAGGGGGTGTTTGTTTTGTTTTGTTTTGTAGCAAAAGAGCTGTTAACTTTAGGGCAATGCCCTACAAAAGGCCCTTTCAAGGGCCCACAAAAAGGCCATTTTAAGGGCCCTTGGTAGTTTATTATAGATTAGGCTTTTTTATTTTGGGCTGTTTTTTTTTAAAGGGTATTAGAATAGGAATCATTTTTACTGTTTTGTATAATTTCATTTGTTATTTTTTGTAATGGTAGGTTTTTTATTTTTAGTAATTTTAGTGTTTTTATTTTTTGTAATGGTAGTTTTTATTTTTTTTTTTTGTAATGTTAGGTTTTAGTGTAAAGAAGGTTAGGTTTTATTTCATAGGTAAATTTGTATTTATTTTAACTAGGTAGCTAGTAAATAGTTAATAACTATTTACTAACTATTCTACCTAGTTAAAATAAATACAAACTTACCTGTGAAATAAAAATAAAACCTAAGCTAGCTACTATGTAACTATTAGTTATATTGTAGCTAGCTTAGGTTTTATTTCACAGGTATTTGGTTTTAAATAGGAAATATTTAGTTAATAATTGGAAGTTTAATTTAGGTCTATTTTAATTATGTTAAAGTTAGGGGGTGTTAGGGTTAGGTTTAGGGTTACGTTAGGGTTACGTTAGGGTTAATATGTAGCTTAATTAGGTTGTTGCAATGTGGGGGGCTGGCGGTTTAGGGGTTAATAGGTTTATTTAGTGGCAGTGATGTGGGAGGCCAGAGGTTTAGGGGTTAATAACTTTATTTAGTGGTGGCGATGTCAGGAAGCAGCGCAATAGGGGTTAATAGATTAATTAAAGTGTGGGCAATGTTGGGGTGCAGGGGAATAGGGGTTAATAACTTTAGTATACAGGGAGTGCAGAATTATTAGGCAAATGAGTATTTTGACCACATCATCCTCTTTATGCATGTTGTCTTACTCCAAGCTGTATAGGCTCGAAAGCCTACTACCAATTAAGCATATTAGGTGATGTGCATCTCTGTAATGAGAAGGGGTGTGGTCTAATGACATCAACACCCTATATCAGGTGTGCATAATTATTAGGCAACTTCCTTTCCTTTGGCAAAATGGGTCAAAAGAAGGACTTGACAGGCTCAGAAAAGTCAAAAATAGTGAGATAACTTGCAGAGGGATGCAGCACTCTTAAAATTGCAAAGCTTCTGAAGCGTGATCATCGAACAATCAAGCGTTTCATTCAAAATAGTCAACAGGGTCGCAAGAAGCGTGTGGAAAAACCAAGGCGCAAAATAACTGCCCATGAACTGAGAAAAGTCAAGCGTGCAGCTGCCAAGATGCCACTTGCCACCAGTTTGGCCATATTTCAGAGCTGCAACATCACTGGAGTGCCCAAAAGCACAAGGTGTGCAATACTCAGAGACATGGCCAAGGTAAGAAAGGCTGAAAGACGACCACCACTGAACAAGACGCACAAGCTGAAACGTCAAGACTGGGCCAAGAAATATCTCAAGACTGATTTTTCTAAGGTTTTATGGACTGATGAAATGAGAGTGAGTCTTGATGGGCCAGATGGATGGGCCCGTGGCTGGATTGGTAAAGGGCAGAGAGCTCCAGTCCGACTCAGACGCCAGCAAGGTGGAGGTGGAGTACTGGTTTGGGCTGGTATCATCAAAGATGAGCTTGTGGGGCCTTTTCAGGTTGAGGATGGAGTCAAGCTCAACTCCCAGTCCTACTGCCAGTTTCTGGAAGACACCTTCTTCAAGCAGTGGTACAGGAAGAAGTCTGCATCCTTCAAGAAAAACATGATTTTCATGCAGAACAATGCTCCATCACACGCGTCCAAGTACTCCACAGCATGGCTGGCAAGAAAGGGTATAAAAGAAGAAAATCTAATGACATGGCCTCCTTGTTCACCTGATCTGAACCCCATTGAGAACCTGTGGTCCATCATCAAATGTGAGATTTACAAAGAGGGAAAACAGTACACCTCTCTGAACAGTGTCTGGGAGGCTGTGGTTGCTGCTGCACGCAATGTTGATGGTGAACAGATCAAAACACTGACAGAATCCATGGATGGCAGGCTTTTGAGTGTCCTTGCAAAGAAAGGTGGCTATATTGGTCACTGATTTGTTTTTGTTTTGTTTTTGAATGTCAGAAATGTATATTTGTGAATGTTGAGATGTTATATTGGTTTCACTGGTAAAAATAAATAATTGAAATGGGTATATATATTTGTTTTTTGTTAAGTTGCCTAATAATTATGCACAG
>NC_069505.1:260841522-260859022 GCF_027579735.1 Bombina bombina | reverse complement strand
CAGTCACCAAATCTTCAGTCTTTGCTTCAACCCATGATGCTGTCATTTATGTATTGCAGAACCAGGAGCTCAGCGCTCTGGTAATTTTGCTTCACATTACGTTTTTACACTAACATTTTAGATAGTAATTTAAAGTGTCAAGATATCTTTAGTCTATATCTAACAATGTAATACTGAGCAGAAACATAGGTAAGGTAAGAGAATAATGTTCCTAAATATTTAGGGATCTTTATTTAAAAAAAAAAAAAAAGAAGAAGGGTTTAGACAAGCAGACTAGATGCGTTTACTGCTTCATATTAACATAGTAGATAAAGTTGAGAGAAGACTGAATGTTCAACTTCAACCTTCAATCTCCTTTCCTCCAGCTTTAAATTGTGACCTCTTATCGTAAAGGGTTTCTTTGGAATAAACAGAGCTTTCACCAACTGTGTATATGGGCCTTGAATATATTTGTATAAAGTAATCATGTCACCTTTCAAGCACCTTTTTTCTAGAGTAAACAGACCTGAATATGGTTAACCTTACATAATAGTTTAAATCTTCCATTCCCCTTATTAGTTTTGTGGGCCTTCTCTGAATTTTTTTCCAATTCTGTGAATTCTGTTTTTAAAAAGTAGTCCCTAGGACTGCACTTCATACTCAAGGTAAGGTCTTACCAGGTATTTATATAGTGACAAAATTATGCTTTCCTCCCTTGCATCAATGCCTCTTTTAATACATGCTAGTATCTTATTAGCCTTAGAAGCTGTTGCCCTGCATTGTGCAGTCATTTTCTAATTTCGTTTGCAAAGCAACTTACACAACTTTGTATCATCTGCAAAAATAGAAATATTGCAATTTAATCCTTCCTTCAAGTAATTTATAAAAAATATTTAAAAATTACAGAGCCCAGTACTGATCCTTAGGGGACCCTTTTGGACTTTTGTCCAATCAGAGCAGGATCCATTTACTACAAAACATTGTTCCCTGTCTTATCCTGGATCAGCCCTGATGCCATCTTTAAAAAGTGGCACCACATCAGCTTTACGTTTGTCCTGGGGTACTGGATCTGAGGATAATGAGTCTCTAAAAATTAAGACTAGAGGTTTGGCTAAGACAGTGCTAAGTTACCTTGGAAGTTTACCATCTGGAGTTTTATTTACCTTGATATTATCCAGGTTTTTCCTGATGTCATCTAGTTTCTATGTTATACCACACTTCACAGCATTATGATTGCAAAAGCCGGGATCCGGGATCTAGAGTTCTGACCTGAGTGGTTTGAGGGCAAACCGCAGGTGGTCTGGTGTAGAGTCTGGGAAGTCTAGCATGGGTTTTGGCCATTTCTTGAGGAGGGTCGGACAATAACAGGTTTCAGTCACAGAACCAGGACTTAAACACTGGACGCAGCACAAGCAGCAAGCGCTCTCGTGCAGACTCCAGGACTGGCAAGTGCCTGCAACACGCATATTTGTTAAGCACAAAAGACCGGCTTGCTTGCTGGATTTGTTGTAAACTGCTCAAAATGTATATTTCAATGTAAAGAGAAAGGGGAAAATATAAGTTCTACAGCAAAAAACAATATTTATAAAATGTGGCAGATACATTTTCTAGCCTAGAAGGTTATTTTTTTCATGAACAAGAAACTGTTGCTGAGTTATAAAGGCTTCTTTTGCAATATGTTAACCCTCTTAAAAGTATTAAAAAAAAATCAAGATATGTTCAGCAGCAGTTTAGATTATATATATATATATATATATATATATATATACACACACACATATACATATATGTGTGTGTGTGTGTGTGTGTGTATGTGTGTTCTGTACCACATTTATATATATATATATATATATATATATATACACACACACAACATTTTAAATTAGGGGGAGATAAAAGGTGAGTTTAAAATCCTCCACTACGCACAAAATATAGAGAAAATAACTCATTGTGTAGTTCATTAACAAATCTAGACAGGCCCAGAGGCTTGTCTACCCACAGAAAACCTCTGAATTACATTGTTTCCAATGCAGCAAAGGATTCTGGGTAAGATATGCAAAGTAAGTACACAATGACACACCTTTTTACTTCAGTCTGCTTTTCAGCAGGTTCCCTTTACGCCAAAGTATCGCTGTTCACACAGCTTATAAACTTAGCTAGGGTTAGTGCAGTGATTCATAACCATCCCAGGACAGCTGTTTCATGGTTTTTGCCACTCATCAGCTGGGAGTAGGTTAGAATCACTGCTGGGTGAAGTTGATTCCGGGCAGAAAACAACAACATTTTAAATTAGGGGGAGATAAAAGGTGAGTTTAAAATCCTCCACTACGCACAAAATATAGAGAAAATAACTCATTGTGTAGTTCATTAACAAATCTAGACAGGCCCAGAGGCTTGTCTACCCACAGAAAACCTCTGAATTACATTGTTTCCAATGCAGCAAAGGATTCTGGGTAAGATATGCAAAGTAAGTACACAATGACACACCTTTTTACTTCAGTCTGCTTTTCAGCAGGTTCCCTTTACGCCAAAGTATCGCTGTTCACACAGCTTATAAACTTAGCTAGGGTTAGTGCAGTGATTCATAACCATCCCAGGACAGCTGTTTCGTGGTTTTTGCCACTCATCAGCTGGGAGTAGGTTAGAATCACTGCTGGGTGAAGTTGATTCCGGGCAGAAAACAACAACATTTTAAATTAGGGGGAGATAAAAGGTGAGTTTAAAATCCTCCACTACGCACAAAATATAGAGAAAATAACTCATTGTGTAGTTCATTAACAAATCTAGACAGGCCCAGAGGCTTGTCTACCCACAGAAAACCTCTGAATTACATTGTTTCCAATGCAGCAAAGGATTCTGGGTAAGATATGCAAAGTAAGTACACAATGACACACCTTTTTACTTCAGTCTGCTTTTCAGCAGGTTCCCTTTACGCCAAAGTATCGCTGTTCACACAGCTTATAAACTTAGCTAGGGTTAGTGCAGTGATTCATAACCATCCCAGGACAGCTGTTTCGTGGTTTTTGCCACTCATCAGCTGGGAGTAGGTTAGAATCACTGCTGGGTGAAGTTGATTCCGGGCAGAAAACAACAACATTTTAAATTAGGGGGAGATAAAAGGTGAGTTTTCTGCCCGGAATCAACTTCACCCAGCAGTGATTCTAACCTACTCCCAGCTGATGAGTGGCAAAAACCACGAAACAGCTGTCCTGGGATGGTTATGAATCACTGCACTAACCCTAGCTAAGTTTATAAGCTGTGTGAACAGCGATACTTTGGCGTAAAGGGAACCTGCTGAAAAGCAGACTGAAGTAAAAAGGTGTGTCATTGTGTACTTACTTTGCATATCTTACCCAGAATCCTTTGCTGCATTGGAAACAATGTAATTCAGAGGTTTTCTGTGGGTAGACAAGCCTCTGGGCCTGTCTAGATTTGTTAATGAACTACACAATGAGTTATTCTCTCTCTCTCTCTCTATATATATATATATATATATATATAGGAGTAGCCGTATATAACAAGAGTATTGCTGTATGCAGTAATACCTTTTGTTATTGGACTAAAATTTTAGTTTGATTCAACATCATGAAGCATTAAAGTAAATTGTTTTATTTCTGACTTTCAGGACAACCAAAGGACACGGCTGTGAATTATTTTCCCTTTGCTTAATAAAGTAACCAGAACACTAGTGCACTTACCCGGATGGAGCTTCAAACAAACGTCAGTGTGGAATCAAGATGTCATGTGACCTGCAATAGACTCAACAGCAGCAGCATTTGTTTAGCATGAAATCTATGGGTCTCACTGTATATCTAGTACTGCTGAGAGTTTGTACAGAATATTTCTATTCCATCACTTCTTTCCAAGACAAGGGGCTCCATATATAAGAACTGGTATCATTGCTGGGGTTTGTTACGTTTACATATAGAATCAGCTTAGTATTTCTATATTTTTCACATATTTTGTACAAAATTTTGGCTCCCAATCATGTGAAGGAATCTGACTTGTTCACGTTAGGGTCATTGCTGTATGTAATCTGTAATTGTGTTACCCTTGAAATATATATTGTTATTTCACTTACATTTGTTAATAAATTGTTTTTATATACTATTCTGTGAATTGTATTTTTTATTAAGATTTCCCATAATTTACCCATGAAGTTTGGCATTTTATTTTATGTTCTCCAGATTTTTTTTTTCTCATTTTCTAAGAGGCTGTAAAGCTTGAGACGTGTTCTGCAGATTCAGTCAGGTGATGGTGGCGGTTTCTTCCTATAAACTGATGTCATAAACTGGGGGGTCCTTCCCTATAAACCGATGTCATAAACTGGGGGTCCCTCCCTATAAACTGATGTCATAAACTGGGGGTCCCTCCCTATAAACTGATGTCACAAACTGGGGGTCCCTCCCTATAAACTGATGTCACAAACTGGGGGTCCCTCCCTATAAACTGATGTCATAAACTGGGGGTCCCTCCCTATAAACTGGGGGGTCCTTCCCTGTAACATAATGTCATAAACTGGAACAACACTGACCTTAATCGTCAGATTTAGGCAAAGAGCAGCGATCACCAGCCCTTTATTTGAACAACAGAAGCTAAGTTCAGCACTAATATAAAATTACATTTATTGGATAGTTTGGACCTAATGTGGAACAGTTTTTTATGAATTTTGTGGCTGGAGTGGCTTGTGATATTCTCAATCTCATTAAACGTGCCTCTCTTTACTTGTATCCGAGTTCCTCCCTCTCTCTCCACCCCTTACCATTACACCCTCAAACCTGAAATGTGCGAGCTGCCCTAAAAGGAATATTCCGGTCAAAATGTAAATGACTTAGATAAATTACATCTTTGTATAGAAACATATTTGCAATATAAATGTATTAGCAGAAAAAAATTCCTGTATAAGTTATCACTGTTTTAGTGTTAAAAATTTTCTCTGCACGTGCATGTGAAGCATAACTAGATATTCTCAGTGCACCAGCATTGTAAATACTGCAGCTGCTCATTGCACCAGTGGGGTTTGTATCATGTCAGCAATTAACAGATGGAGTCATTACCAGACGGTACAAGTAACTTAGGCTCTCTGAGCAAGTGCTGTGTTCAAAATGCTGGTGCATGGTGCATATTTAAATACACACAGTTATAGCTTTTATTTTATAGTCAGTGCTCTACACAGAGCAAGGAGAGGGGTAATGGGGGAATTTATAGTTTTATTATGATTTTATTTCAGTCTTTAGCCAGCATAAAAATATGATAGAAGAAACTAAATTGCAAAAAAAAAACACAACATCATTTTGCCTGGTGAAATTACATATAACATTAATATGTGAATACAGTAAAATGCTATGTCTTTCCTTCCAGTGAATGGGGATTTCATAAACAAAATAAAAGTTTTATAGATTATTATTATTATTATCATCATCAGGTATTTGTAGAGCGCCAACAAATTCTGCAGCGCTATAAACATAGATGGTATAGAGGATAACATTTATAGGGATCAAATAGGTAGAGGGCCCTGCCGAGAGTTGCACAGGTGTAGTCGGCTCTTATGAAGGCGATCTGCAAACAGCTGGGCTCATAGGCTTACATTCTAAGGGGTTCAAGGGGATAGCTAAGGAGTTAGGAAAGTGTAGGTTGTTTGCATCCCTGAATAGTAGAGTCTTTAGGGAGTGCTTTTTTTTCTTCCTTCTTTTTTAGTACAATCCATCTTTATAGAGAATCCCCAGGACTGTTTATAATTAATGTCTGAATAATGGCCAGCTATAAGGATGTTAATGATTCTTTTAGGGTAAAATGTATTACTGATTGTAACTTTGTTGCATATAAAACATTGCATGAGCTTTTCTGAAGTGCTTGTTAACAAATATCTTCAATCTCTTTTAAATGAGATTGAGAATATCACAAGCCACACTAGTCACACAATTCATTTAGGTCCAAACCATCTAATAAATGTCCTTATATATGAATTTTATATGTTATATTAGTGCTGAACTTAGCTTCTGTTGTTCAAATAAGGGGCTGGTGATGGTCGCCCTTTGCCTATATCCGACGATTAAGGTCAGTGTTGTTCTAGTTTGGGACATCAGTTTATAGGGGTTGACAAATCTGATTAAAATTAAGGAACCAGTAAGACTATTTAGTTGCCAGGTAGAGGTATTTGTATATAGAAATATGGAGAATTACCCATAAAGATATCAGCCTGTGGCTCCTGGGTTTGTCAAGCCCTGATATAAACTAAATATGTAGTAGTAGAGCTCACCTACAAGTAGCTCCTGCCCATTTGGTCTACTTTTTGTCCCTCCAAATGTTATGGTATAGAAATGCCCTCTTTCTTACTCGTGTCATTTTGTCTTCCTTTTTGTGTTCTGATTAGACATGTGCACCGCTAAAAAATTCGGCTCGTTTTCGGTTCGGATCGATTCGGACTTTTAGAATTTCGTTTCGGATCGAATCTGATTCGGCAAAATTTGAATAAATTCGTTTCGGATTTATTCGGATCCGAATAAATTCGTTTCGGATTTATTCGGATTCGGCTGAATTCGGTTCTATTCCGTTCCGAAATTCGGTATGTTTTTACTACACTAACACCCATTTAGTACACTAAGTCACTAACACCCATAAACTACCTATGAACCACTAAACTGAGGCCCCCCCACATCGCAAACCCTATAATAACATTATTTAACCCCTAATCTGCCGATCGGATATCGCCGCCGCCTACATTATAGCTATTAACCCCTAATCTGCTGTCCCTAACACCGCCGACCCCTACATTATAGTTATTAACCCCTAATCTGCCTCCCCCAACGTCGCCGCAATCTAACTATAAGTATTAACCCCTAATCTGCCGACCCGATATCGCCGCCGCCTACATTATAGCTATTAACCCCTAATCTGCTGTCCCTAACACCGCCGACCCCTACATTATA
This sequence comes from Bombina bombina, assembly GCF_027579735.1. Taxonomy (NCBI): domain Eukaryota; kingdom Metazoa; phylum Chordata; class Amphibia; order Anura; family Bombinatoridae; genus Bombina; species Bombina bombina. Next base: position 260,852,114 of record NC_069505.1, on the reverse strand, counting down.
GTTATTAACCCCTAATCTGCCTCCCCCCAACGTCGCCGCAATCTAACTACAAGTATTAACCCCTAATCTGCCAACCGCAAATCGCCGCCACTATAATAAATGTATTAACCCCTAAACCGCCGCACTCCCGCCTTGCAAACACTATAATACATTTTATTAACCCCTAATCTGCCCTCCCTAACATCGCCGCCACCTACCTACAATTATTAACCCCTAATCTCCCGCCCCCATCGTCGCCGCTACTATAATAAGGTTATTAACCCCTAAACCTAAGTCTAACCCTAACCCTAACACCCCCTAACTTAAATATAATTTAAATAAAACGAAATAAGTTTACTATAGTTAAATAAATGAATCCTATTTAAAACTAAAGACTTACCTGTAAAATAAACCCTAAGATAGCTGCAATATAACTAATAGTTACATTGTAGCTATTTTAGCATTTATATTTATTTTACAGACAACTTTGTATTTATTTTAACTAGGTACAATAGCTATTACATAGTTATTGACTAATTAATAGCTACCTAGGTAAAATAATTACAAAATAACCTGTAAAATAAATCCTAACCTAAGTTACAATTAAACCTAATTAACTACAAGTACCTACAATTATCTACAATTAAATAAACTAAACTAAAGTACAAAACCCCCCCACTAAATTACAAAAAACAAACAAACACTAAATTACAAAAAATAAAAAAATATTACAAGAATTTTAAACTAATTACACCTAATCTAAGCCCCCTAATAAAATAACAAAGCCCCCCAAAATAAAAAAAAATGCCCTACCCTATACTAAATTACAAAAGTTAACAGCTATATTACCTTACCAGCCCTGAACAGGGCCCTTTGCGGGGCATGCCCCAAAGAAAACAGCTCTTTTGCCTGTAAAAAAAAAAACACAATCCCCCCCCCACATTACAACCCACCACCCACATACCCCTACTCTAACCCAAACCCCCCTTAAATAAACCTAACACTACCCCCCTGAAGATCTCCCTACCTTGAGTCGTGTTCACCCAGCCGGGCCGAAGTCTTCATCCGATGGGGCAGAAGAGGACATCCAGACCGGCAGAAGTCTTCATCCAAGCGGGGCAAGAAGAGGTCTTCCATCCATCATACAAGTACCAAAATACAAACAAACACTAAATTACAAAAAATAATAAAATATTACAATAATTTTAAACTAATTACACCTAATCTAAGCCCCCTACTAGCTATTAATATAGCTTCAATATAACTAATAGTTACATTGTAGCTATTTTAGGATTTATATTTATTTTACAGGCAACTTTGTATTTATTTTAACTAGGTACAATAGCTATTAAATAGTTAATAACTATTTAATAACTACCTAGCTAAAATAAATACAAATTTACCTGTAAAATAAATCCAAACCTAAGTTACAATTACACCTAACACTACACTGTCATTAAATTAACTAAATAAATTAATCCTATATAAAACTAAATACTTACCTGTAAAATAAACCCTAATATAGCTGCAATATAACTAATAGTTACATTGTAGCTATTTTAGCATTTATATTTATTGTACAGGCAACTTTGTATTTATTTTAACTAGGTACAATAGCTATTAAATAGATATTTACTGTTTAATAGCTACCTAGTTAAAATAATTACAAAATTACCTGTAAAATAAATCCTAACCTAAGTTACAATTAAACCTAACACTACACTATCATTAAATAAATTAACTACAAGTACCTACAATTAAATACAATTAAAAAACTAAACTAAAGTACAACCCCCCCCCCACTAAATTACAAAAAATAAAAAAATATTTCAAGAATTTTAAACTAATTACACCTAATCTAAGCCCCCTAATAAAATAACAAAGCCCCCCAAAATAAAAAAAATGCCCTACCCTATACTAAATTACAAAAGTTAACAGCTCTATTACCTTACCAGCCCTGAACAGGGCCTTTTGCAGGGCATGCCCCAAAGAAAACAGCTCTTTTGCCTGTAAAAAAAAACACAACCCCTCCCCCCACATTACAACCCACCACCCACATACCCCTACTCTAACCCAAACCCCCCTTAAATAAACCTAACACTACCCCCCTGAAGATCTCCCTACCTTGAGTCGTGTTCACCCAGCCGGGCCGAAGTCTTCATCCGATGGGGCAGAAGAGGACACCCAGACTGGCAGAAGTCTTCATCCAAGCGGGGCAAGAAGAGGTCTTTCATCCATCAGAAAAGTACAAAAAAACAAACAAACACTAGATTAGCAAAAATAATAAAATATTGCAATAATTTTAAACTAATTACACCTAATCTAAGCCCCCTACTAGCTATTAATATAGCTACAATATAACTAATAGTTACATTGTAGCTATTTTAGGATTTATATTTATTTTACAGGCAACTTTGTATTTATTTTAACTAGGTACAATAGCTATTAAATAGTTAATAACTACCTAGCTAAAATAAATACAAATTTACCTGTAAAATAAACCCTAACCTAAGTTACAATTACACCTAACACTACACTGTCATTAAATTAACTAAATAAATTAATCCTATATAAAACTAAATACTTACCTGTAAAATAAACCCTAATATAGCTACAATATAACTAATAGTTACATTGTAGCTATTTTAGCATTTATATTTATTTTACAGGCAACTTTGTATTTATTTTAACTAGGTACAATAGCTATTAAATAGTTATTGACTAATTAATAGCTACCTAGTTAAAATAATTACAAAATTACCTGTAAAATAAATCCTAACCTAAGTTACTATTAAACCTAACTCTACACTATCATTAAATAAATTAACTACAAGTACCTACAATTAAATACAATGAAATAAACTAAACTAAAGTACAAAAAAAACAAACACTAAATTACAAAAAATAAAAAAAATTACAAGAATTTTAAACTAATTACACCTAATCTAAGCCCCCTAATAAAATAACAAAGCCCCCCAAAATAAAAAAATGCCCTACCCTATACTAAATTACAAAAGTAATCAGCTCTATTACCTTACCAGCCCTGAACAGGGCCTTTTGCGGGGGCATGCCCCAAAGAAAACAGCTCTTTTGCCTGTAAAAAAAAACACAATACCCCCCCCCACATTACAACCCACCACCCACATACCCCTACTCTAACCCAAACCCCCCTTAAATAAACCTAACACTACCCCCCTGAAGATCTCTCTACCGTGTCTTCACCCAGCGGGCCGAAGTCTTCATCCGATCGGGCAGAAGAGGACATCCAGACCGGCAGAAGTCTTCATCCAAGCGGGGCAAGAAGAGGTCTTCCATCCATCAGAAGTCTTGATCCAGGCGGCATCTTCTCTGTTCATCCATCCGGAGCGGAGCGCCAGCATCCTGAAGACATCCCACGCAGAGCATCCTCTTCTTTCTTGATCCGACGACTAGGTGACTGTACCTTTAAGTGACGTCATCCAAGATGGCGTCCCTTGAATTCCGATTGGCTGATAGGATTCTATCAGCCAATCGGAATTAAGGTAGGAAAAATCTGATTGGCTGATTCAATCAGCCAATCAGATTCAAGTTCAATCCGATTGGCTGATGGAATCAGCCAATCAGATTGACCTCGCATTCTATTGGCTGTTCCGATCAGCCAATAGAATGCGAGCTCAATCTGATTGGCTGATTGGATCAGCCAATCGGATTGAACTTGAATCTGATTGGCTGATTGAATCAGCCAATCAGATTTTTCCTACCTTAATTCCGATTGGCTGATAGGATTCTATCAGCCAATCGGAATTCAAGGGACGCCATCTTGGATGACGTCACTTAAAGGTACAGTCACCTAGTCGTCGGATCAAGAAAGAAGAGGATGCTCTGCGTGGGATGTCTTCAGGATGCTGGCGCTCCGCTCCGGATGGATGAACAGAGAAGATGCCGCCTGGATCAAGACTTCTGATGGATGGAAGACCTCTTCTTGCCCCGCTTGGATGAAGACTTCTGCCGGTCTGGATGTCCTCTTCTGCCCGATCGGATGAAGACTTCGGCCCGCTGGGTGAAGACACGGTAGAGAGATCTTCAGGGGGGTAGTGTTAGGTTTATTTAAGGGGGGTTTGGGTTAGAGTAGGGGTATGTGGGTGGTGGGTTGTAATGTGGGGGGGGGGTATTGTGTTTTTTTTTACAGGCAAAAGAGCTGTTTTCTATGGGGCATGCCCCCGCAAAAGGCCCTGTTCAGGGCTGGTAAGGTAATAGAGCTGATTACTTTTGTAATTTAGTATAGGGTAGGGCATTTTTTTATTTTGGGGGGCTTTGTTATTTTATTAGGGGGCTTAGATTAGGTGTAATTAGTTTAAAATTCTTGTAATTTTTTTTATTTTTTGTAATTTAGTGTTTGTTTTTTTTGTACTTTAGTTTAGTTTATTTCATTGTATTTAATTGTAGGTACTTGTAGTTAATTTATTTAATGATAGTGTAGTGTTAGGTTTAATAGTAACTTAGGTTAGGATTTATTTTACAGGTAATTTTGTAATTATTTTAACTAGGTAGCTATTAATTAGTCAATAACTATTTAATAGCTATTGTACCTAGTTAAAATAAATACAAAGTTGCCTGTAAAATAAATATAAATGCTAAAATAGCTACAATGTAACTATTAGTTATATTGTAGCTATATTAGGGTTTATTTTACAGGTAAGTATTTAGTTTTATATAGGATTAATTTATTTAGTTAATTTAATGACAGTGTAGTGTTAGGTGTAATTTTAACTTAGGTTAGGGTTTATTTTACAGGTAAATTTGTATTTATTTTAGCTAGGTAGTTATTAACTATTTAATAGCTATTGTACCTAGTTAAAATAAATACAAAGTTGCCTGTAAAATAAATATAAATCCTAAAATAGCTACAATGTAACTATTAGTTATATTGTAGCTATATTAATAGCTAGTAGGGGGCTTAGATTAGGTGTAATTAGTTTAAAATTATTGCAATATTTTATTATTTTTGCTAATTTAGTGTTTGTTTGTTTTTTTGTACTTTTCTGATGGATGGAAGACCTCTTCTTGCCCCGCTTGGATGAAGACTTCTGCCAGTCTGGATGTCCTCTTCTGCCCCATCGGATGAAGACTTCGGCCCGGCTGGGTGAACACGACTCAAGGTAGGGAGATCTTCAGGGGGGTAGTGTTAGGTTTATTTAAGGGGGGTTTGGGTTAGAGTAGGGGTATGTGGGTGGTGGGTTGTAATGTGGGGGGAGGGGTTGTGTTTTTTTTTACAGGCAAAAGAGCTGTTTTCTTTGGGGCATGCCCCGCAAAAGGCCCTGTTCAGGGCTGGTAAGGTAATAGAGCTGTTAACTTTTGTAATTTAGTATAGGGTAGGGCATTTTTTTTATTTTGGGGGGCTTTGTTATTTTATTAGGGGGCTTAGATTAGGTGTAATTAGTTTAAAATTCTTGTAATATTTTTTTATTTTTTGTAATTTAGTGGGGGGGGGTTGTACTTTAGTTTAGTTTTTTAATTGTATTTAATTGTAGGTACTTGTAGTTAATTTATTTAATGATAGTGTAGTGTTAGGTTTAATTGTAACTTAGGTTAGGATTTATTTTACAGGTAATTTTGTAATTATTTTAACTAGGTAGCTATTAAACAGTAAATATCTATTTAATAGCTATTGTACCTAGTTAAAATAAATACAAAGTTGCCTGTACAATAAATATAAATGCTAAAATAGCTACAATGTAACTATTAGTTATATTGCAGCTATATTAGGGTTTATTTTACAGGTAAGTATTTAGTTTTATATAGGATTAATTTATTTAGTTAATTTAATGACAGTGTAGTGTTAGGTGTAATTGTAACTTAGGTTTGGATTTATTTTACAGGTAAATTTGTATTTATTTTAGCTAGGTAGTTATTAAATAGTTATTAACTATTTAATAGCTATTGTACCTAGTTAAAATAAATACAAAGTTGCCTGTAAAATAAATATAAATCCTAAAATAGCTACAATGTAACTATTAGTTATATTGAAGCTATATTAATAGCTAGTAGGGGGCTTAGATTAGGTGTAATTAGTTTAAAATTATTGTAATATTTTATTATTTTTTGTAATTTAGTGTTTGTTTGTATTTTGGTACTTGTATGATGGATGGAAGACCTCTTCTTGCCCCGCTTGGATGAAGACTTCTGCCGGTCTGGATGTCCTCTTCTGCCCCATCGGATGAAGACTTCGGCCCGGCTGGGTGAACACGACTCAAGGTAGGGAGATCTTCAGGGGGGTAGTGTTAGGTTTATTTAAGGGGGGTTTGGGTTAGAGTAGGGGTATGTGGGTGGTGGGTTGTAATGTGGGGGGGGGGGATTGTGTTTTTTTTTTTACAGGCAAAAGAGCTGTTTTCTTTGGGGCATGCCCCGCAAAGGGCCCTGTTCAGGGCTGGTAAGGTAATATAGCTGTTAACTTTTGTAATTTAGTATAGGGTAGGGCATTTTTTTTTATTTTGGGGGGCTTTGTTATTTTATTAGGGGGCTTAGATTAGGTGTAATTAGTTTAAAATTCTTGTAATATTTTTTTATTTTTTGTAATTTAGTGTTTGTTTTTTTTTGTAATTTAGTGGGGGGGTTTTGTACTTTAGTTTATTTAATTGTAGATAATTGTAGGTACTTGTAGTTAATTAGGTTTAATTGTAACTTAGGTTAGGATTTATTTTACAGGTAATTTTGTAATTATTTTAACTAGGTAGCTATTAATTAGTCAATAACTATGTAATAGCTATTGTACCTAGTTAAAATAAATACAAAGTTGTCTGTAAAATAAATATAAATGCTAAAATAGCTACAATGTAACTATTAGTTATATTGCAGCTATATTAGGGTTTATTTTACAGGTAAGTATTTTGTTTTAAATATGATTCATTTATTTAGTTAATTTAATGATAGTGTAGTGTTAGGTGTTAGTGTAACTTAGGTTAGGATTTATTTTACAGGTAAATTTGTATTTATTTTAGCTAGGTAGTTATTAAATAGTTATTAACTATTTAATAACTATTGTACCTAGTTAAAATAAATACAAAGTTGCCTGTAAAATAAAAATAAATCCTAAAATAGCTACAAAGTAACTATTAGTTATATTGCAGCTATCTTAGGGTTTATTTTACAGGTAAGTCTTTAGTTTTAAATAGGATTCATTTATTTAACTATAGTAAACTTATTTCGTTTTATTTAAATTATATTTAAGTTAGGGGGTGTTAGGGTTAGGGTTAGACTTAGGTTTAGGGGTTAATAACCTTATTATAGTAGCGGCGACGATGGGGGCGGGAGATTAGGGGTTAATAATTGTAGGTAGGTGGCGGCGATGTTAGGGAGGGCAGATTAGGGGTTAATAAAATGTATTATAGTGTTTGCGAGGCGGGAGTGCGGCGGTTTAGGGGTTAATACATTTATTATAGTGGCGGCGATTTGCGGTCGGCAGATTAGGGGTTAATACTTGTAGTTAGATTGCGGCGACGTTGGGGGAGGCAGATTAGGGGTTAATAACTATAATGTAGGGGTCGGCGGTGTTAGGGACAGCAGATTAGGGGTTAATAGCTATAATGTAGGCGGCGGCGATATCGGGTCGGCAGATTAGGGGTTAATACTTGTAGTTAGATTGCGGCGACGTTGGGGGGGCAGATTAGGGGTTAATAACTATAATGTAGGGGTCGGCGGTGTTAGGGACAGCAGATTAGGGGTTAATAGTTATAATGTAGGTGGCGGCGATATTCGGTCGGCAAATTAGGGGTTAATAAAATAATGCAGGTGTCAGCGATAGCGGAGGCAGCAGATTAGGGGTTAATAAGTGTCAGATTAGGGGTGTTTAGAGACTCTGGGTACATGTTAGGGTGTTAGGTGCAGACTTAGTGTTTCCCCATAGGAAACAATGGGGCTGCGGTGTTAGTTTTTTTTCAGCCGAAACTCCCATTGTTTCCTATGGGGAAATGCCGAATCTTAACGAGCTAATTCGGATTTATTCGGAGATACGGCAGCTATTTCGGATTCATTCGGTAGATTCGGAAGTATTTTAATTCGGAAATCCGAATCGATCCGAATCTCCGAATTTACCGAATTTACCGAATTTCCGAATTAATCCGAAACGAACCGCACATGTCTAGTTCTGATCTCTGACATTTCTATTTTTTATTTTTTTAATAGTCTCTCACAACAATCAGTTTTCCATATCTAATTCTTTATCATTTTTTTCTCTGCTATGGAATCTGAAATTCAAGATATTTGTTAACAAGCACTTCAGAAAATCTCATGCACTGTTTTATATGCAGCAAAGTTACAATCAGTAATACATTTTACCCTAGAATGATCATTTACATCCTTATAGCTGGCCATTATTCAGACATTTAAAATTAACAGTCCTGGGGATTCTCTATAAAAGTTGGATTGTACTAAAAAAAAACAAAAAAATCAGCATTCAGATCAATTAGCAAAATTTATTCATGTTGAATTATTTTCTCAGCCAAAAAAAAGTGAAAGGAAATCTGTTTAATTGAATTTGAAACTAATGCAACAGTATCAATGTTGTCTAGTTCCTGATTATCAGCCTGTAAGTTGACATCAAACTGAATTAGATACAGCATGATATTTTAAACAACTTTCCAATTTACTTTTATTATTTTGCTTAGTTCTCTTGATATTTTTTGTTAAAGAATAATCCTAGGTAAACTCAGGAGCATGAATGAGTCCTTAGCCATCTGGCAGCTGTGTTTACAACAAAATGTGCACTCTATCTGAATCTTAGTTGCAGAAGAGGACTATGCTATTATCAGTATAACTGAAACTTGGTGGGATGATTTACATCACTGGGCAGTTAACTTAGAGGGTTATACTTTATTTAGAAGGGTCAGGAGTAATAAAAGAGGTCAATGAATTTGCATGTATATTATACATGACCTTAAACCTACAATAAGGGAAGATATTTATGATGATACAGGTGATATTGTGGAGACCCTGTGGGTTGAAATAAGTAGTGGGGGGAAAAATAAAGAAATATTACTAGCAACATGCTGCAAGCCCCCCCAACATTAGTGATAAGGAGGAAACTCAACTACTAATGCAAATATAAAAGGCTGCTAATAATAACAGTGCTGTAATTATGGGAGATTTTAACTACCCCAACATAAACTGGGCCAATGAAACCAGTAATTCAGCTAAGGGAGATAAATGTTCTCAGGGATAGCTTCTTGTCACAAATAATAGATGAGCCAACTAGGAATAAACCTATATTGGATTTAGTGCCATCAAACAATACAGATAAAATCTAAAAAGCACAATAAGACAAGAGCAATAAGACCAGGACAATTTCTTCAGCTCACTAGAGCAAGTGCTGTGTAAAAAAAAGAAGTTATCTTTCAGTTATTGCCCAGCTGCAGGTAAAAAGAAAAAAAAAGGAAGAAATTAGTTCATTTCTTCCTTTTTTCTTTCTTTTTACCAGCAGCTGAGGAAATTGTGAGATACACGTCACGTTGATGCAGAAGAAACACCTATTTAAACAATCTGTGGGAGTGACGGTCCAAGCAGCAAGTTTAAATTCCTGTCCAGGTGTCTAATCACACAGCTCATTTCCTTTTTAAAAAGTCTGTCTGTGTACAGACGAAACGCGTTATGGGAGCGGCAAGAAGCCCAGTGTAACTGGGAATCTACATAAGAACTATCAGGACTCCGTAAGGTTTACAGAGGATATATCTACATCATACCTGATCCTGAGGACTGAGACGATAGCCGACACTGTGGTGCCCATATACAGGCACATTGTTTTTAAATGTCTAGTAAGTGCAATATGTATTACATTTTTGTCACTTTTTAAACATATACAGTGAGTTGTGGTTTCGCTTGTCTTATTGTGTTTTTTAGCCTATTGTTTGTGGAGGCCCTGAAACTATCACAGTCTAAAGAAAGCAGCACCGCCTCACGCAGGACATATAGAAAACATAGGATTCACTTATCATATATGAGAGACTCTTGGATATTCAATTGTATCTTTATTACGGCTATTTTATATTCTGTATTTTATATATTGTGGTTTTAGGATACAGATATAATATCAAACATAGAAGTTATAGAACATTTGGGTAACAGTAATTATAACATGGTCACATTTGAAATCACTTTCCATAAGCAGTGTCTCAAGGGTTCAACTAAGACTTTTAATTTTAAGAAAGCAAAATTCAATGATTTAAGGAAATCATTAACATAAATTGGGACAAAGTATTCTTTAAAAAAAAAACCAGAGGATAAATGGATAACATTTAAAACTTTGTTAAATAAATATTCATATCAACACATATCACATGGTTATAAAAGTAAAATAAATAAATCCAAGCTAATGTGGCTAAATAAAAATGTTTTAGGAGAAATTAAGAAAAATGTAGGGTATTTAAAGTATTCAAAGACAATAGTACAGACTCAACATTCCATATTTATAATGAATGTAACAAAGCATGCAAAAAAGCAATCAAATGAGCCAAAATTGAATATTAAAGATTAATTGCAAAGGATTCTGAGTCAAACCCTAAAAGGTTTTTTAAGTACATAAATGGCAAAAAAAAAATCTAGGAAGGACAATATAGGTACATTAAAATGTGTGGAGGGTAGAA
>NC_069505.1:260764022-260836522 GCF_027579735.1 Bombina bombina | reverse complement strand
TGAACCTCATTAGTGATTATGATATTGCCTTACAAAACTATATTTTGAAAACTGTAAGACTCCTGCTGACTCATAACTATTTTGAGTTTGATGGCTCTTTCTATCTGCAGAGGTGTGGGACAGCCATAAGAGAAAAGTTTGCCCCAGCCTACACCAACCTGTTCATGGGTTGGTGGGAACTGTCCCACATCTATGTAGATAGAAACCCTTTTGGCAAAAGCATTATGGGATATAAGCGCTTCATTGATGACTTGTTGTTTGTATGGATCGGTACACAGTCAGAAAGTGAACAATTTGTCACCTACTTAAATCAGAATAGAGTAGGGTTACAATTTATCTCAGTGTTTGATAACTTAAGAATGGAGTATCTGGATGTAACATTGGTAGGAGACTTATCTACAGGTGAGGTTAGGACATCTTTATACACCAAACCTATCTCAAGCAATGCCCTGCTCCATGGGAAGAGTGGTCACTCACGACATATGCATTATGGAGTGGCCAAAGGCCAGCTTATCAGAGTGAAGCGAAATTGCTCGGAGGGTGATACATTCAGAGCAGAGAGCAGGGCTTTACTGAATAAATTGAGAATTTGAGGTTATCCAGAGGAACCAATTATGAGGGCATATAATGAAGTTATGGCCATACCCAGAGAAAATCTACTTAACTCAAAGAAAGAGAACAAAAGAAATGGAGCAGTAAAAAGTAGACCTGAAAGTGAGATTACTTTTGTAACCACATACAGTAATCAGTATAATTAAATTTGTGGGATAATTAGAAGAAATCTACCAATTTTGAAAGCAGATGATCGCTTAAAAAAGGTAGTAAACAAAGGGTGTCGCTTTGTGCCAAAGAGAAATATGACGATAAGGAATATGATTTCACCAAGTGCCCTAAGAAAACCTAAAAAAGTGAGTAGCTGGATTACATGTAAAGGGCATTATAGATGCGGTACTAGAAATTGTACAGCTTGTGATTACACAACAATCAGTAAGGTGTTCCCAGTGGCGGATCCAGAGCCTGATCTCGGGAGGGGCACTTCCAGATTTTTTTTATCGTATCGTGCAGCCTGCATCATAATCTTACCCCAGTAATCTCTCATGGAAGCCAAGTTGTTTGCCGCTGACGGGATACTGTAGATGCTCTAGGGGGAAAATGCTCTCTCCCGCCAGCCCTCCCGCTCTCTGACGTCAAGCGGCCATCTGGGGCCACATTCCAAACCAGTACTGTTCTAAACCAGCAGAGGGCATTGCGGAGAAAGAAAGGCGAAAGCTATACGCAGCTAGCCAATCAAACAACATTTATGAAAAAAAATTGCAGCGGCCATATTTTCTTTGGGTAAATTGCCCACTTTGTTAAAATGCAAAATGAAAATGAAAGGTTTATAATCGTTCCATTATAATACTTGTAGAGAGGATGGAAATTATCGTTATTACCAATATCATCTAGAAAAACAGATAAAGCAATTCTGACAACATTCTCATATCAATTTACAACCTGTTACTACCTATTGGTTGAGTATATAGCCTGTAATTTATGATGTATCCCTTCATAAAAATAAATAAATAAACTGAGTATTACTTTAGTACTTTTAGCGTTGGACTGAGATACTGAAGTGACAGTTAAATTGTTATTGTACAGAGATAGGTCATATAGCTAACTGATGCAGTGCAGGCAGTCTTTGGCCACACTTTCCTTTATTTATATTTGCAATATATTAAAATAAAACAGCCCTGCTGCGCAGCTAAAGACATCCTAAGGCAGATTCAAACAAGAAACCTGTTAGCCTTAACCTCAGGGTTAATCTGTTATTGGCGTCACATGGTGCTAACACACTGCACTGTGTAAATTTGGGAGAAGACGAGTACATACATTGATCCCTTATAACAGTGACCTGTCACCTCCAGCTTTATATCCAGCAAACTACCGCAGTTAGTACCGCACTTAAAAGTCAGACCGGATTAGGAAACAGCGAAAAAGAGCAAGCTAATTTTGATTTAATCCGGTCTGCCTTTTAAGTGGTCTGACTTTTAAGTGCGGTACTTTGCTGGATATAAAGCTGGAGGTGACAGGTCACTGTTATAAGGCGGGATCAATGTATGTACTCTTCTCCCAAGTTTACGCAGTGCAGTGTGTTAGCACCATGTGAGATTAACCCTGAGATTAAGGCTAATAGGTTTCTAGTTTGAATTTGTATTAGGATATTTTTAGCTGCGCAGCAGGGCTGTATTATTTGCATGATATTGCAAATATAAATAGCACTTGTCAGACTGAAGTCCGAATCCTTACCGGGGGAATCAACTGCTTGCTGTCCTGAACTTCTTGCATCTCACATCCGTTACACAAAGTCAGGACCCGCAATGTGCAGACTGGAAGGGCGGCTATTGGTTGACGTTGTTATGCGACGTCGGCAACAGCTGGACAGCATTTAAATTTTTTTTAAAGTATATTACTCAGTACTCACTAGTGCAGCGGCCGGGGTCAATGGAAAAAAATGCCGCCCCCCAAATCTGCCGTCGCCCTCTCTCAGTATATTCTCGGGGGGGGGGGCAATTGCCCCGTTGCCCCCCCTGGATCCGCCACTGGGTGTTCCAATCTACAAACACTCAAAAAGTGTATAATTATAGCTTTTGTACTAATTGTAGATTAGATTACACAATATACATGATAACACTTCTTGCCAGAAACAATATGTAGGATGTACCCCACGAGAAACAAGGGCAAGGATTAGGGAGCACCTTCACGATATTGAAAATGGTAGAACCACTACAGGAGCAGCTAAACATTTTATATTTGAACATCAAGGTAACACAAGTTCCTTTAATTGGATGATAATAGACCTGGTAAAAAGAAAACCAAGAGGTGGTAATCGTGTACAAGATCTTTTTAAAAAAGAAGCCTTTTGGATTTTTACATTAAAGACACGTAGACCAGAAGGCATGAATATTGATGGTGACATCATTAATTTTTGGCAATAGGTTTGATGTATCCCAAAATTGGAGAATACATATACACATTCACCTCTAACTTAAACACTATAACGTTCAAAGGTTAAAAGAATTTCAAATACCTAAATTGGGGACTATGTAGTATTGGTCACATTTAAAATCTTAAGTAATAGGTCTGATGTATCCCACATGTACACACACACTATTTATTAAAATGTTATTGGATTTCAAGTAGTAAATGGTAAGAATAGTACCCTAGTAGATTTTGATGAATAGGGAACATGTGGAAAGAACTTTCTTGATTTTGTTTAAACCTACATAGGTATATACGTCCCTTTATTAACACACAATTGTAAAAAAGTTCACTCCAGGGATGTGTAAATGATCTGGTATGGGTGCTTTGTCTCTTTAAATTCTGGCTCTTTAACACAGGCTGATTTTTCACGAATGAGATTGTGAGGGAGCATATTTAAAAGGGACACTGAACCCAATTTTTTTCTTTCATGATTCAGATAGAGCATGCAATTTTAAGCAACTTTCTAATTTACTCCTATTATGAAATTTTCTTCGTTCTCTTGCTATCTTTACTTGAAAAAAAGGCATCTAAGCTAAGAAGCCAGCAATTTTTTGGTTCAGAACCATGGATAGCACTTGTTTATTGGTGCTGTCAAATCAGCAAGGGCTACCCAGGTTGTTCACCAAAAATGGGCCGGCATCTAAACTTACATTCTTGCTTTTCAAATAAACATTCCAAGAGAATGAAGAAAATTTGATAAAAGGATTAAATGAGAAAGCTGCTTAAAATTGCATGCTCTATCTGAATCACGAAAGAAAAAAATTGAGTTCAGTGTCCCTTTAAGCTCCACAGGAGCATGTAGTAGTTAAGTACATATATATATATATATATATATATATATATATATATATATATATATATATATATATATATATATATATATATATATATATACACACACACATATACACACACACACATGTAGTTACAGCATTTGGCCAAATGGTTATAGGCCCAGGACCATGTCAATTTTCCCTATGGGCTTTGCACCTATTCTTGGCTGGGGGCTAACTGCTTGGGCCCCTGAGAGCTGTGCGGCTGTATATATTTTATACACACACATTATGTGGACACCCCTACTATTTATTGAATTCAGGTGCAAACAAATTCCAGCACATAGCCATGAAATCCATGGACAAATATTAGCAGTACAGTGGGTTGTTCTGTAGAGCTCAGTGACTTTAAATGTGGCACTGTCACCTTTGCCACAAGCCAGTTTGAGTAATTTCTACCCAACTAGATCTGCCCCGGTCAACTGGAAGCATTATTATTAAGTGGAAGCGTGCAGGAGCAATGACAGCCCAGCCATGAAGTGTTAGACCACGCAAACTCACAGAGGGGCTGCAGAATACTGATCCACGGAACACATAACAAAAACCTATCATCTGTTACATCACACACTACAGATTTCCAAACTACCTCTTGAAGTAACATCAGCACAAGAACAGTGCTCCCATTAACCCCTGTGAATGTCAGAGAAGGCTGCTGTGGTATACATAACAACATCAAGGGATTAACTCCAATTCTAACCCCAGTCCCTAGCAGAAAACTTTACTTAAAGGGACACTCAATCAAAATGAAACTTTCATTATTCAGATAGAGCATGCTATTTTAAACAACTTTCCAATTTACTTCCATTAACAAAATGTGCACAGTTTTTTATATTTAAACTTTTTGAGCCACCAGCTCCTACTGAGCATGTGCAAGAATAAGTGTGTATGCATTTGTGAATGGCTGATGGCTGTCACATGGTATGTGTATGCATTTGTGATTGGCTGATGGCTGTCACATGGTACAGGGGGAGTGTAAAAAGACATAACTTTTAAAATTGTCAGAAAAAAAAAATCTACTACTCATTTGAAGTTCAGACTAAGTGCTGTTGCATTGTCTTGTTATCTTGCATTTGTTGATCATGCAAATCTATTGTGTTGACTGGTCCTTTAAAGGTCATCTGCTGTATAACAGTGATGTCATGAATGTCATCAGCCTTGATGCTGATATGGTCAAAATGTGACTGCTGCAATTTTTTTTTACATTTTTTTTTTTAAGGCTTTATTAAAATAATTAGAACATATACATAGCATAAAGGGAGTACACAGGAAGTCTCCCTATCAATCAAAAATCAAGAATACAAGTAAAAAACAAAAATAAAAACATAGATTCAGTATTACATCAGTGAAGTCAATACATGTTAGTCAGTACTAAGCTAAAACCCTACATAGCAACAGCTCTCAAGCTAAAAACCTACATAGCAACAGCTCTCAAGCTAAAACCCTACATAGCAACAGCTCTCAAGCTAAAAGCCTATATATATATATAGCTCTCAAGCTAAAACCCTACATAGCAACAACTCTCAAACTAAAACCCTACATAGCAACAGCTCTCAAGCTAAAACCCTACATAGCAACAGCTCTCAAGCTAAAACCCTACATAGCAACAGCTCTCAAGCTAAAACCCTACATAGCAACAGCTCTCAAGCTAAAACCCTACATAGCAACAGCTCTCAATCTAAAACCCTACATAGCAACAGCTCTTAATCTAAAACCTTACAAGGCAACAGCTCTCAAGCTAAAGCACTACATAGCAACAGCTCTCAAGCTAATAGCCTACATAGCAACAACTCTCAAGCTAAAGCCCTACATAGCAACAGCTCTCAAGCTAAAACCCTACATAGCAACAGCTCTCAAGCTAAAACCCTACATAGCAACAGCTCTCAAGCTAATAGCCTACATAGCAACAGCTCTCAAGCTAAAACCCTACATAGCAACAGCTCTCAATCTAAAACCCTACATAGCAACAGCTCTTAATCTAAAACCTTACAAGGCAACAGCTCTCAAGCTAAAGCCCTACATAGCAACAGCTCTCAAGCTAATAGCCTACATAGCAACAACTCTCAAGCTAAAGCCCTACATAGCAACAGCTCTCAAGCTAAAGCCCTACATAGCAACAGCTCTCAAGCTAAAAGCCTACATAGCAACAGCTCTCAAGCTAAAAGCCTACATAGCAACAGCTCTCAAGCTAAAAACCTACATAGCAACAGTTCTCAAGCTAAAACCCTACATAGCAACAGTTCTCAAGCTAAAACCCTACATAGCAACAGCTCTCAAGCTAATAGCCTACATAGCAACAGCTCTCAAGCTAAAAACCTACATTGCAACAGCTCTCAAGCTAATAGCCTACATAGCAACAGCTCTCAAGCTAAAAACTTACATAGCAACAGCTCTCAAGCTAAAACCCTACATAGCTATAGCTCTGAAACTAAAACTCTACAGAGCTGCGATTTTTATAGTATACATTACATATGTGATGCATAGATATAAAGGGGCTTCATACACGCCCTATTATTGCAACATAATAAGTGGAAAGTTACAAAGTTTGAGAAATGAGATTGTTTATGCAAATTGTAAGAAACCATAAAGGATCAACCTTGGTACAGAGATAACCAAGTTATGTGGTGGGAGCAAAGCTATGTGGTGTTAACATGTTTATGTAAGCTTGTGCTTAGCTACAAATAATTATAAGATAAAGGTATTTTTCAGTAACAACATACATCAGGAGACTTTGTTTCACTGCATAATAAAAAGGTCAGTATTAGTTCAGAATGGCTGAGCAGATACAAAATGGAGGAATAGAGACAAGATTGAAGTGTGTTGGTTATATATATTCTTACAGATATCAAGCTAAAAATTGCCTTTCTAAAATTCTTTGAGGGATCTCACAGTATTGATATTTTAGACAATCTCACCATACCAGAGAGTTTTAGATAATCTGCACTTATTAGTGTTACAAAATAATAATAATTAAAAAGAAAAAAAAAAAAACACACCATAAAATAGTTTCACCAAAACATACTATATAGAATTTCCCAATCTTTTTTTTTTTTTTTCACAATTATCGTCTATACATTGCGCTTGGAAGGTATAAAGGTTTAGGAATACCTAGATTTAGGTTTACCTATAAGCTGTTGCAATATGCTTTGGAAGTCAAGGAGTTAACACAACACTTA
Source organism: Bombina bombina (assembly GCF_027579735.1). NCBI lineage: Eukaryota > Metazoa > Chordata > Amphibia > Anura > Bombinatoridae > Bombina > Bombina bombina. Next base: position 260,829,495 of record NC_069505.1, on the reverse strand, counting down.
CACAAGAGGCACGTCAATGTGGTCTAAAAAGACCAAAACAAAAATGAATTACCCATAAAATGTGTAATAGCGCAATTAATTCAACGTATTATTATTATTTACAGTGATAAGTGCAGCGGTTCATATTTATTTCTTCCTAACTGGTCACAGCAAAATAAATAAACATACTCAAAAAGCTTTTCAAGGGATATGTCCATGAGTTGCAAAACAAAGCAACAACAGAATGGCAGATGTAAATGCTTTTATTTTCTAGGCAGATTTATTGTAATATAGTGCTTAGTCGCTGTGCACTAATCCTGTGTGTTTTCAATGCCATTAATAAAATAACACCTCTTTGAATACAGAGTGGACATTAAAATAAACTTATGTTTCAGGTGAATATGTCCCTGTTAATTTGATTACAGTATTAGAACCTTATACTTTATTTTCTTAAACATTGCTTCGTCAACAGTATTACAGTTATTTGCTAGCATTAGTAGAATAAAATAGCCCTAATAGTTCTTAAACCAACCAAATAAATCTAAACCACTGTGTTTTAAGCTTGTCCTCAGAGTTCCCTAACAGACCAGATTGTCAGGATTACCTTGGGTTAGAGCAGGTAAAATAAAAAATTTTACTAATTAGCTGATTAGTTCACTTGTGCTCCAGTTCAGATATCCTCAAAATCTGGCCTGTTAGGGATTCTGAGGACAGGTTTGAAAACCAGTGTGTTAGAACTATAGGAACTGGTCATAAATAATATTCTATGCCACAAAAGCCCCATTATCATGAGGTGCAGAACTGCAGTTGATGGTTATAAACAGATCAGTCACTCAAAACTTGATTCCCTAAAGCTCTTGCAAGATTGTGCTGCTCAGGAAGAAGCTCCTTCAGCACAATGAAGCCGCTTAATAAATGTTCTAAAGGCAATTTTTACCTTGAGAACCACCTTATTTTTTTCATTGAGAATTAAGGTCAGGGTGACACTGACGTACAATAAACACATAAAGCTCCTTGTGCTAGTCAACAACACAATATTAATACAAACATCTTGCCTGTACGCTCCAATAAATTATATACAAAATATTAGTAACCCTTGGTTTTCTCTCTCTAAAGGCAATAGGAGGCCACTCAAGTTAATTATATAGAATAGGCCACTTATGGACCTTTTTATGTAGGAATCATGAAAGCAAATAGTGAGAACTTGTCTGTGATTATGGCATCCGAACTGGAATACAATATCACAGTATAATATATAGATACTGAGCCTTGCTGATTACAGAGTAGCATAATAAGTAGTCGGATGAGACATTCGGATTGAAACATTATAGTGATTAGACACAGCTAGAAGTTTAATAGGAGGCCACTTTTGAATCCTGTGGTTGAACATATGAAAATACCTACTGGCATACACATAGTACCAAGGAGATATCACCCTGGGTAGTGCTTGCTGATTGGTGGCTACATTTAGCCACCAATCAGCAAGCGCTACCCAGGTGCTGAACCTAATATGGGCCGGCTCCTCAGCTTACATTCCTGCTTTTTTTTTTTAAATAAAGATACCAAGATAATGAAGACAAATTGATAATAGGAGTAAATTAGAAAGTTGTTTAAAATGTATGCTCTATCTTAATCATTAAAGAAAAATGTTGGGTTTAGTGTCCCTTTAAGATATTGGAGAGCTGAAATGCCTACTGCACAAAGGCTCACTAGAGCTGGTTAACAACACATTTAGGAGGAGGTAAATTAAAGGTTGCTCTTGAGATTAAATATGCTTGTTTACAATTAAGCACATGGGCTAGATAGCTCCTTCCCCTTTAAGCACAGTGAGAGGATATTGTGAGGTTGAGGCAAAAGAGGAGGGACAGTAAAGGGAAACACTTGTGATTCAGATTGAGCAGGCTGTTTTATATCATACATTTGCTTTGCTCTCTTGGCATTCTTTGTAAACCTAGGTAGGTTGATAGGAGCGTGCACGTGTCTTTAGCAGTCTATGGCAGCAGTGTTTGCAACTATGTATAACATTGCTGTAAGCATTGTTACAAACACTGCTGGCAGGTGGCTAATGATACGTGCATGCTCCTGAGCTCACCTAGGATTACTCTTTAACAAAAGATACAAAGAGAACTAAAAATTGATAATAGAAGTAAATTGGAAAGTTGTTTAAAATGACGTGCTCTATCTAATCCATGCAAGTTGTTTTACTTTACTTCTCTAAATTTGTACATTAAAGAACAATATTGGTTACTTTCTGAAGTTACATATTCAATGTGTGTGTAAATTATATATATATATATATATATATATATATATACACACACATACAGTATATACACACACATACATATATATATATATATATATATATATATATATATATATATATATACACACACACACACACAGTATATACACACACATGCATACAAACACATATATACACACATGCATACAAACACATATATACACACATGCACACAAACACATATATACACACACACACACACATGCATACAAACACATATATACACATATGCACACAAACACATATATACACACATGCACACAAACACATATATACACACACACACATGCATACAAACACATATATACATATACACACATGCACACAAACAAACACATATATACACACACACATGCATACAAACACATATATACACACAAAGAAGCAGAAACTAATAATCGTGTCTCTATTTAGAGACCTCTGTAATTGTACAAGATTATTGTTTCTATATAAAACAATTGACATAAATGTATTACAGAAAGGGAGGGGTTAATGGGGGGTGCTGGTGTTTAGTAACTTACCATCTGAGTCACATGTAGTACAAAGTTCTTTTGTAAAGGAAAAAAGCTGAAGAAGTGATCTTAGGAAGTGCAGAGACAGCTCTTGGGCACCTACTGATCCTGAAGCGCACAGCTGACTGTGCTGTCATCTTGTAGGTAGGACAGCTGTGTGTGATTTATGTGATGCATTGTTTGTTAAGATCAGCCTGTATAGAGAACACATTAATGAGAAATATTCACAGTTCTTGCTCTGCTCAGTCACTGTGCAGCATGTTACAGGGTCAAGGTTTGATGTTGCAGTATGAATGTCTGTGGTGAAGTGTACAGGCTAAGAGTTAAAGTGAGCAAAAGCAGGTAAAATAAATATGGAAAATGTGTTTCTATTCACATTTAAACATTATTGGGGGAATTTGTGTCATTAAATTCCTACAGAATTTAGACCTCATTGTTTATCCTGAAGGGAGACAGAGATTTGATTTTAAAAAGACAACTGTGCTTGCTGGAGAGGCCAAAAAGCAAATGCTGCAAACCAAACCGCTGCTTTAGACAATTTTTAGTATTGTGAAGAAGTTACAGATTTTGCTTTTTGGCCTCTCTAGGGAGTGTGCGACAAAGTACAATTTTACACAAAAGTAAGATCTCTTTACCTCATTGAAAAGTCCAAAAAGGAAGGATGCCAGTAAACAAAGTAAAATTTATAAACTTTATTTAAGTAATTTAAAAGTAATGGGACAACATATCCCCCCTAGCTAACAAACAAAGACTAACAAAGTCTTTGTTTGTTAGCTAGGGGGGATATGTTGTCCCATTACTTTTAAATTACTTAAATAAAGTTTATAAATTTTACTTGGTTTACTGGCATCCTTCCTTTTTGGACTTTTCAGTTTATAAATCTGCCAGAAAACCAGTAAACAGCCTGCAAAGCCGTCTATTACCAGCAGCATCCACCTTATATGCTCGATGGAACGTGCATAAACATTTGTGCCAGTTTGCTGTTTTTTTCACCCTTTTTTTCATCCTCTTATCACAAACCGGGAATCCCAGCCGAATTGAGCTCCAAGAGAGAACCCCTAGTGGACCGTAGCAAATGAGGAGGTGTGACTACGAGTGACGTCACAAGCACCCGGAAGCTTGCTCAGCAGCGCAGAGTGGACGGACTGGAGTCTGGGAGCAGCGAAAAGTAAAAATCTGCAAACGGAAAAGAGGTGCGTAAATAACTTGTCACAGCCATCCAGCAGCTCAGCCGCGTAGTGTGGACAGACCGGAGTCTGGGAGCAGCCTGGAAAGCATAGCGGGTAAGAAGCTTTGATATATATTTGTTAATATCACCTTGCAGCTCAGCCGCAAACAGTGGACAGACCGAGGTCTGGGAGCACTAGGAGATACAGTTTAAAAAGCAACGGAAATGTTGAGATAACTTGTCAAGTATTCTTTATCACAGCACGGTTGTCACACTAGGGGTTCTGAAGGGAACACTAAGATATTAAAGTACTACCGCAATGAAACTTGAATGACTTTAATATATATAAGCAGGAAAGCTTATAAATTGGACTTAAGGGGATTTATTATCTTTATCCTCTTTCTATACCAAGAGTGTTAAAACAGCAGGCAGAGAAATGTATTCAAAGAATCATCAAACTATATGCACATATACATCATTATATACAACCAATTTTTTCTCACTTTTAACTATTGGATTGATAGCTGGACTTTTACTATAATTATAGACGTGCAACTAGCTGAGTGCCTGAGTGAAAACCTTTTTGCTTTTTTCTCTTTACCTCATTACCACATGGTACAAGCACCTTAGGCTCTCTGAGTAAATGTGTTTAAAATGCCGGTGCACGGTGAATACTTAAATACTCTTTTGAAACCGCTATAGCTTTTATTAGAAGCAGTTTTGCTAATACATGTATATTACAAAAATGCTTCTATTCAAAACTGAAATACAGCCAATGCGGATTCCAATTTTGGCTGAAATGTCCTTTTATGAAGTACAAGCTCACAAGTCAATGACACCTAAATTCTCTAATAATGAAGAAAGTGCTCTGTCTCTGGCCCTTAAAGGGACAGTCAAGTCCAAAAAAACTTTCATGATTCAAATAGGGCATGTGATTTTAAACAACTTTCCACTGTACTTTTATCACCAATTTTGCTTTGCTCTCATGGTATTCTTAGTTGAAAGCTAATTCTAGGAGGTTCATATGCTAATTTCTTAGACCTTGAAGACTGCCTCTAATCTAAATGCAGTTTGACCAATAGAGGGCATTAGTTCATGTGTTTCATATAGATAACATTGAGCTCATGCACGTGAAGTTACCCTGGAGATAGCACTGATTGGCTAAAATGCAAGTCTGTCAAAAGACCTAAAATAAGAGGGCAGTTTGCAGAGGCTTAGATACAAGGTAATCACAGAGGTAAAACATATATAGTAATATAACAGTGTTGGTTATGCAAAACTGGTGAATGGGTAATAAAGGGATTATCTATCTTTTTAAACAACAAAAATTCTGGTGTTAGCTGTCCCTTTAAACAATGTGTCGGACACTCCTGATAGAGATAATGCTTAAAGGGACAGTCAACACCAGAATTGTTGTTGTTTAGAAAGATAGATAATCCCTTTATTACCCATTCCCCAGTTTTGCATTACCAACACAGTTATATTAATATACTTTTTTACCTCTGTGATTACCTTCTATCTAAGCCTCTGCAGACTGCTCCTTATCTCAGTTATATTAATATACTTTTTACCTCTGTGATTACCCTGTATCTAAGCCTCTGCAGACTGCTCCTTATCTCGGTTATATTAATATACTTTTTACCTCTGTAATTATCTTGTATCTAAGCCTCTGCAGACTGCTCCTTATCTCAGTTATATTAATATACTTTTAACCTCTGTGATTACCTTGTATCTAAGCCTCTGCAAACTGTCCCCTTGTTTCAGTTGTTTTGACAGACTGGTATTTTAGTCAATCAGTGCTCACTCCAGGGTAACTTCATGTGCATGAGCTCAATGTTATCTATATGAAACACATGAACTAATGTCCTCTAGTGGTCAAAATGCATTCAGCTTAGAGGCAGTCTTCAAGGTCTAAGAAATTACCATATGAACCTCCTATAATTAGCTTTCAACTAAGAATACCAAGAGATCAAAGAAAAATTGGTGATAAAAGTACAGTGGAAAGTTGTTTAAAATTACATTCCCTATTTAAATCCTGAAAAATTTTTTGGACTTGACTGTCCCTTTAAAGGGACAATAGTTGTTTATATCAACAATTAAGGGCATTGCAAAAGATCTCCATACTGTACAAAATAAATGATTTTACATTGTCATTGTGTTAAGACTATTTACAAAGGTTTAAAGAAAGTGCAGTTCAGGAATACACTTCTTGAAAAACCTGGTGGGATCCAGGTTTCTAGTCCTCTTTGATAGGGCAGTTAGGAATGAATGTTCTGATCTAAGTAATCGCTGTATAGAGTGTTGCTAGGTAAGATACATGTCTTACTTAAAGGGACATTGAATACTTCTTGCTTTTGTGTAAAAATTGTGCTTCCCCCCACGCTCCCTAGAGAGGGTAAAAAGGAAAAGCTGTAACTTTTCTCTGCCATTTGGTGTATCTGGTGACACCATTAGACTCTGGTTCATCTGTTTTCATTTATATTTGAGTCGTAAGGGGATACTGAATTCTAGCTAAAATGTTTAATTATACATATAAATAGAGACGTTATTGTTTATTTTATTACTTGTCCAGCAGTTTAACTCTGAATATTATTTTACTAATTCTATAAATAATGCTGGAACAAATCCTGCACTGACCCAGGTAAATGATATGCAGTGATTTCTTTATCAGTGGAGTAGTATTTTATGTCTGTCCTTAGCTATCTACAGAAGACAAAATAAACATATCCAAGATGACTTCTCATATATGTGGACAGAAAACAAAATAGAAGTTATATATATATTTTTTTTAGGTTTATATCATAGGCAGAGGCTATATACATGTAATGCTTGGGGAGAGAGAGAGAGAGAGAGAGATTCAGAGAGAGAGAGAGAGAGAGAGAGAGATTCAGAGAGAGAGAGAGAGAGATTCAGAGAGAGAGAGATTCAGAGAGAGAGAGATTCAGAGAGAGAGATTCAGAGAGAGAGAGAGAGATTCAGAGAGAGATTCAGAGAGATTCAGAGAGAGAGATTGACAGAGAGAGATTGATGTCCATTTAAAATCTGTGTGGTTTTTGGGGATAAAGCTTAGAAATGTTACATGTTTTCTTGCTACCCAGACATGCTATTGATTTACTCACACTGAATTATTTTCAGTCTGGTGCTGGAAACACTTGCACATGTGTTTAAAATAAATGGAGATTACTAGTAAAGGTGTGTACTATGATTTTTATTCTGTAGATCCTACATTCTTAACACGTGGTAACTTTGCCATAAGCAATGGGAACTATAGGATTGGCTTCTACAGGTTTAATATATGAGCACTAGTGCAGAATCAGAAAATGTAAATACCATATAACAGTGAGATGTGCACTGATGATACAATGCCATAGGGAAATAGTTTGTATATAAAGGATTCCATAACAATATGGCCAGCTACAATCACATCAGAATGTTACAATATGCCAAGATATAGGTGTGTCACAGTGACATAAATCAGGTTCACTGACTACAGAATCAGGTACAGACAAGTAGCATCATGCTAATATTTCTACATGCTGCTGTATCTGCAGTCAGGAATAGTAGATTGTAAATTCCTGTATACACCGTATATATCTCATTTTAATATGTTTACGCTTTTTTATAGATCCCATGCAAATATGTCAAGCTCTAAGTTATGTAATAGTGGCTTTTTGTATTTATAATTACATGCTGCGGGACTTGGGCACTTATAATGTATTGCTTGTTAGGGAATCACCACTACATATCATTTGTTTGTCACAAACTGGTAGCAGATACAATATTTAAAGGGACATGATACCCAAATAGTGAAACACTTGAAAGTGATGCAGCATAGCTGTAAAAAGCTGACTAGAGAATATCACTTGAACATCTTTATGTAAAAAAGAAAGATATTTTACCTCAACAAGTAGCCACATCCAACTGCAAAGGCACTTTTAAACAGCCAATCAGGATGCTTGTGCTGGAACTTGCAAGGGAGCGTGCATCTGTCATGTGCAGGAACAGTCATGTTATTTTCCTCACAAGATCACACTGTGATGCAGCACTGATGATGCTGTTTTTTCACTGTACAGATGACAGTAAAGAGCCACAGATCACTTACTCTGGTGAGCTAAAGAAATATTGAGTTAAAATATATATATATTGTGTGTGTGTGTGATCATTGTTATGCAATGTGTGGTGCAGCTTCTATTATTATGTTAATGCTAACAATGTGGATTAGAGCTTATATTTTCTGATGCGTTTATTCTTTATGTCTATAAGTGCAGGATATGACGTATATGTTTAACAATACATATGATGCATTGAAGACATGTAGGAGTTACTCTTTTTGTGTATTGACTATGCCTAGTGGGCGGTTTTAATTTCACTGGGTGTGGGATATAGATAGAAAATATATATAATCTCCAAGGAACTGCCCTCTGTCAGTATAGTAAGCAGTATACAGAAGTACTGAGTACATCCACTAAATTGCCACAATAAGCAAACGCAAAAGAGATCTCATGTCTGACAGTAACAAGCACCCATACCAAGCCCACCCCTCAGGGTATAGATTTACATTTCAGGAAAGACTCATGGTATAATTAAATCACAGAACAGGAGGACAAAAATAGAATATAGTCACTGAAAAATTAGGACAGTTTCATTTAGCAACATGAGACTGCTGTTTTCTGAGGCTCTGTGAAAGGCAGTATACAGCCCAAGATTTCTGGGTGATATTTGTGAGTGTATGTATGTATGCATGTATGTGTGTGTGTGTGTAATATATATATATACTGAATATATAACAGGAGAGTTTGTAAGACTTCTATGGCACAGAGTACCTGGCAGCATTGGTGGTTCAAGAACACATTTTGGGGTGCTAATAGGGGGGTAACAAGGCACAATATACATAATATATAGAGCCCTTTGTAGCTCAATGGGGGTGCCCCACTTGAGTTTAGAGGTGCCCAGCGCCCCCATAGAGCCGCCACTGCCTGGCACCTGCACCATGTGGTACAAGGCTGGTAAAATATATTGCTGTATTATTCTCAATAGCTGAATATGTCTTGCAGGATTATGGATGAGATCGGAAAACCGGTTACCTCTAGTTCTCTAACCTAATAAGCAGTGGGGACATCATATTCTTTATCATATTAATTAAAATAATTACACAGCACCATTTTTTTTGTGGAAACAATATTGTGACACTAATTTTGCAGACTGTGACACTCTCACTTTCAATATTTTTTTTCTCCCCCTTCCCAGAAAAAAAAAAACCTAACGTGGCAGTAATTTATTCCCGGCAATGGCAGATCAGAGCTACAGCAGGACTGATGCAACCTTCCCGAGGCTCACAGGGCTGAGTGAAGCTGAACTGGAGGAAATAGCACCAAGATCCAAATACACTGGTCCTTCCCTGCTAACTCGAATCAAACATAAGCTAAGGTAACAGATATACACAGAGAGAAGCCAGGAACAAACAACAGCTCAGTAGCTTTTTCTTTGGCAGGTGTCAGGACTTTAAGCGCGGCTACTTACAAAATGACAGCACGCGCGGTTAAAGATCGGAAGCTGCAGCGCTGTTCAGTCTGGGGCTGGTGGGCGTACTGTCTGTGGATGTAGTGTCTTCTACTGCGGGAGTCAGGGGCCTGTAAATTTGTAAGTGTAGCCCGGCTTCAGTCACGCTTAAAGGTATATTCCAGCCAAAATTGGAATCCACATGGATGCATTTCAGCTTTCAATAGAATAATTTTCTGCAATATACATGTACTGTCAAAAACGTTTTTAATAAAAGCTATATCTTTTTCAAAAGTGTATTTAAGTATGCACTGTGCACCAGTATTTTTAAAACAGCCCTTGCTTAGAAAACCTAAGGTGTTTGTACCATCTGGTAATTATTCAATTTGTTAATTGCTGACATAATACAAGCCCCACTGGTGCTCTGAGCAGCTGCAGTATGTAAAATGCTGGTGCACTGACTGAGGACATCTAGCTATGCTTCACATGCACGTGCAGAGAAAATGCTAACACTAAAACAGTGATAACTTTTATTAGAAGCATAGTTGCTAATACATGTATATTGCTAATATGTTTCTATTCAAAGTTGTAATTCATCTATGTGCATTTACATTTTTACAGAAACATTTCTTTAAAGGGACACTGAACCCAAATTCTTTCTTTCGTGATTCAGACACAGCATGCAATTTTAAGCAACTTTCTAATTTACTCCTATTATCAATTTTCTTCGTTCTCTTGCTATCTTTATTTGAAAAAGAAGGCATCTAAGCTTTTTTTCTTGGTTCAGACTCTGGGCAGCACTTTCTTATTGGTGGATGAATTTATCCACCAATCACCAAGGATAACCCAGGTTGTTCACCGAAAATGGGCCGGCATCTAAACATACATTCTTCCATTTCAAATTAAGATACCAAGAGAATAAAGAAAATTTGATAATAGGAGTAAATTAGAAAGTTGCTTAAAATTTCATGCTCTATCTGAATCACAAAAGAAAAATTTTGCATTCAGTGTCCCTTTAAAGTCCTGACAGCGGGACAGTCACTCGGATGGGATTTGGCTAGAACATGACAATCTGCTCTGATTGCCCATTTATCATTATGCAGCTTTACCTGGGTTTTAAAAATAAAATCCTCTAATTCAGTAGAGCGTGTCTGTTCTGAATTTGTGTCTTTTACTAATGCTGGGTTACAGAGACTCTATTATTTAACTGCTCTCTGTCTGATATTTAAAGGGACATTAAACACTAAGGCCTAGATTTGGAGTTCGGCGGTAAAAGGGCTGTTAACGCTCCGCGGGTTTTTTTCTGGCCGCACCATAAATTTAACTCTGGTATCGAGAGTTCAAACAAATGCTGCGTTAGGCTCCAAAAAAGGAGCGTAGAGCATATTTACCGCAAATGCAACTCTCGATACCAGAGTTGCTTACGGACGCGGCCGGCATCAAAAACGTGCTTGTGCACGATTCTCCCATAGGAAACAATGGGGCAGTTTGAGCTTAAAAAAAACCTAACACCTGCAAAAAAGCAGCGTTCAGCTCCTAACGCAGCCCCATTGTTTCCTATGGGGAAACACTTCCTACGTCTGCACCTAACACTCTAACATGTACCCCGAGTCTAAACACCCCTAACCTTACACTTATTAACCCCTAATCTGCCGCCCCCGCTATCGCTGACCCCTGCATTACACTTTTAACCCCTAATCTGCCGCTCCGTAAACCGCCGCCACCTACGTTATCCCTATGTACCCCTAATCTGCTGCCCTAACATCGCCGACCCCTATGTTATATTTATTAACCCCTAATCTGCCCCCCACAACGTCGCCGACACCTGCCTACACTTATTAACCCCTAATCTGCCGAGCGGACCTGAGCGCTACTATAATAAAGTTATTAACCCCTAATCCGCCTCACTAACCCTATCATAAATAGTATTAACCCCTAATCTGCCCTCCCTAACATCGCCGACACCTACCTTCAATTATTAACCCCTAATCTGCCGACCGGAGCTCACCGCTATTCTAATAAATGTATTAACCCCTAAAGCTAAGTCTAACCCTAACACTAACACCCCCCTAAGTTAAATATAATTTTTATCTAACGAAATAAATTAACTCTTATTAAATAAATGATTCCTATTTAAAGCTAAATACTTACCTGTAAAATAAATCCTAATATAGCTACAATATAAATTATAATTATATTATAGCTATTTTAGGATTAATATTTATTTTACAGGCAACTTTGTAATTATTTTAACCAGGTACAATAGCTATTAAATAGTTAAGAACTATTTAATAGTTACCTAGTTAAAATAATAACAAATTTACCTGTAAAATAAATCCTAACCTAAGATATAATTAAACCTAACACTACCCTATCAATAAAATAATTAAATAAACTACCTACAATTACCTACAATTAACCTAACACTACACTATCAATAAATTAATTAAACACAATTGCTACAAATAAATACAATTAAATAAACTATCTAAAGTATAAAAAAGAACTAAGTTACAGAAAATAATAAAATATTTACAAACATAAGAAAAATATTACAACAATTTTAAACTAATTACACCTACTCTAAGCCCCCTAATAAAATAACAAAGCCCCCCAAAATAAAAAATTCCCTACCCTATTCTAAAATACAAATATTACAAGCTCTTATACCTTACCAGCCCTGAACAGGGCCCTTTGCGGGGCATGCCCCAAGAATTTCAGCTCTTTTGCCTGTAAAAAAAAACATACAATACCCCCCCCCCAACATTACAACCCACCACCCACATACCCCTAATCTAACCCAAACCCCCCTTAAATAAACCTAACACTAATCCCCTGAAGATCTTCCTACCTTGTCTTCACCATACCAGGTTCACCGATCCGTCCTGGCTCCAAGATCTTCATCCAACCCAAGCGGGGGTTGGCGATCCATAATCCGGTGCTCCAAAGTCTTCCTCCTATCCGGCAAGAAGAGGACATCCGGACCGGCAAACATCTTCTCCAAGCGGCATCTTCTATGTTCTTCCATCCGATGACGACCGGCTCCATCTTGAAGACCTCCAGCGCGGATCCATCCTCTTCTTCCGACGACTAGACGACGAATGACGGTTCCTTTAAGGGACGTCATCCAAGATGGCGTCCCTCGAATTCCGATTGGCTGATAGGATTCTATCAGCCAATCGGAATTAAGGTAGGAATTTTCTGATTGGCTGATGGAATCAGCCAATCAGAATATAGTTCAATCCGATTGGCTGATCCAATCAGCCAATCAGATTGAGCTCGCATTCTATTGGCTGTTCCGATCAGCCAATAGAATGCGAGCTCAATCTGATTGGCTGATTGGATCAGCCAATCGGATTGAACTATATTCTGATTGGCTGATTCCATCAGCCAATCAGAAAATTCCTACCTTAATTCCGATTGGCTGATAGAATCCTATCAGCCAATCGGAATTCGAGGGACGCCATCTTGGATGACGTCCCTTAAAGGAACCGTCATTCGTCGTCTAGTCGTCGGAAGAAGAGGATGGATCCGCGCTGGAGGTCTTCAAGATGGAGCCGGTCGTCATCGGATGGAAGAAGATAGAAGATGCCGCTTGGAGAAGATGTTTGCCGGTCCGGATGTCCTCTTCTTGCCGGATAGGAGGAAGACTTTGGAGCACCGGATTATGGATCGCCAACCCCCGCTTGGGTTGGATGAAGATCTTGGAGCCAGGACGGATCGGTGAACCTGGTATGGTGAAGACAAGGTAGGAAGATCTTCAGGGGATTAGTGTTAGGTTTATTTAAGGGGGGTTTGGGTTAGATTAGGGGTATGTGGGTGGTGGGTTGTAATGTTGGGGGGGGGGGTATTGTATGTTTTTTTTTACAGGCAAAAGAGCTGAAATTCTTGGGGCATGCCCCGCAAAGGGCCCTGTTCAGGGCTGGTAAGGTAAAAGAGCTTGTAATATTTGTATTTTAGAATAGGGTAGGGAATTTTTTATTTTGGGGGGCTTTGTTATTTTATTAGGGGGCTTAGAGTAGGTGTAATTAGTTTAAAATTGTTTTAATATTTTTCTTATGTTTGTAAATATTTTATTATTTTCTGTAACTTAGTTCTTTTTTATTTTTTGTACTTTAGATAGTTTATTTAATTGTATTTATTTGTAGCAATTGTGTTTAATTAATTTATTGATAGTGTAGTGTTAGGTTAATTGTAGGTAATTGTAGGTAGTTTATTTAATTATTTTATTGATAGGGTAGTGTTAGGTTTAATTATATCTTAGGTTAGGATTTATTTTACAGGTAATTTTGTTATTATTTTAACTAGGTAACTATTAAATAGTTCTTAACTATTTAATAGCTATTGTACCTGGTTAAAATAATTACAAAGTTGCCTGTAAAATAAATATTAATCCTAAAATAGCTATAATATAATTATAATTTATATTGTAGCTATATTAGGATGTATTTTACAGGTAAGTATTTAGCTTTAAATAGGAATTATTTATTTAATAAGAGTTAATTTATTTCGTTAGATAAAAATTATATTTAACTTAGGGGGGTGTTAGTGTTAGGGTTAGACTTAGCTTTAGGGGTTAATACATTTATTAGAATAGCGGTGAGCTCCGGTCGGCAGATTAGGGGTTAATAATTGAAGGTAGGTGTCGGCGATGTTAGGGAGGGCAGATTAGGGGTTAATACTATTTATGATAGGGTTAGTGAGGCGGATTAGGGGTTAATAACTTTATTATAGTAGCGCTCAGGTCCGCTCGGCAGATTAGGGGTTAATAAGTGTAGGTAGGTGTCGGCGACGTTGAGGGGGGCAGATTAGGGGTTAATAAATATAACATAGGGGTCGGCGATGTTAGGGGTAGCAGATTAGGGGTACATAGGGATAACGTAGGTGGCGGCGATTTGCGGTCGGAAGATTAGGGGTTAATTATTTTAAGTAGCTTGCGGCGACGTTGTGGGGGGCAAGTTAGGGGTTAATAGATATAATACAGGGGTCGGCGGTGTTAGGGGCAGCAGATTAGGGGTACATAAGTATAACGTAGGTGGCGGTCGGCAGATTAGGGGTTAAAAATTTTAATCGAGTGGCGGCGATGTGGGGGGACCTCGGTTTAGGGGTACATAGGTAGTTTATGGGTGTTAGTGTACTTTAGGGTACAGTAGTTAAGAGCTTTATAAACCGGCGTTAGCCAGAAAGCTCTTAACTCCTGCTATTTTCAGGCGGCTGGAATCTTGTCGTTAGAGCTCTAACGCTCACTGCAGAAACGACTCTAAATACCGGCGTTAGGAAGATCCCATTGAAAAGATAGGCTACGCAAATGGCGTAGGGGGATCTGCGGTATGGAAAAGTTGCGGCTGAAAAGTGAGCGTTAGACCCTTTAATCACTGACTCCAAATACCAGCGGGCGGCCAAAACCAGCGTTAGGAGCCTCTAACGCTGGTTTTGACGGCTACCGCCGAACTCTAAATCTAGGCCTAAATAAATGCTAGATAGAATGGTGCATTCAAAGAAAAGATTAGTCTGAGAATAACATGTAGATGTATTTTTTTAAATTTACATTAGCTGTTTAAATAGTGGTAAAATAAGTTTAATGTTTTAGTGTCTATAAAACAATGGAAGCTGCCATGTTGTAACTTAGGTTACCTTCTCTGCTGTGGCCAATTAGGGACAGTTATAAATAGGTCACTAGAGTGTGCAGCCAATGGCTGTGTGGGAATATAACAGTGTTCTGCACTTCCATTTCTAACAGGAACTGAAAAGCTCACAATGTCAGAATGGAATTAAAGGGGACCAAATAAATAATGAAAGTATATTGCAGAGTGAACTTATTACAGGCAGAGATGTGCTTTTACATTTTAAAGGGGCAGCAGACAATTACTTTGTTTTTCTACTTGTTGTCTCTTCCTTTAACTATTAGGATTAAACGTTAAGTTTTAACTTATCTAATTGTTTTTGTGCTTATTGGCATTCTATCATTTACCTATTACCTGTAGGTTTTTTGTATGCAAGTGTTTTTAATGCTTACAGCACACTTGGGTGCTCACCTCAATGCATAAATAGTTTAATCAGTCATCCAAAGTTAAAAACCTTTAAGCGATCTCACTTGGACCTCCTTTTTCTCATTTTCTCGCCACATAATTAAAAAGGAGCATCAGTGCAATCTAAAAAGTTGTGTAATAAACATACATATATACACAAACCCAAGTTTTCTTTCTTTTCTTGTTATCCTTTGTTAAAAAGCAGGAAGGTAAGCTCAGGAGTGTGCACGTGTCTGCAGTACTATATGGCAGCAGTTTTGCTACAATGTTATACATTAGCCAGAGCACTAGATGGCAGCACTATTTCCTGTCCTGTAGTGCTTCAGACGTGTGCACAATACCTATCTAGATATCTCTTCAACAAAGAATAAAATGCGAACAAAGCAAATTTAATAATAGAAGTAAATTAAAAACTTTTTTTAATTAAATTCTCTGTCTAAATAATAAAAGCAAAAATTTGGGTTTCATGTCTTTTTAGAGTAATTTGAGACAGTAAAAAAGTTTACTTCCACTAATAGTTGTTAAAAGATAACAAGCACACATGTTCTCATACAGTTAGATTTTATGGGATTTAACTCTGTAGTAGAAATCCAGAATCAATCTCAGATTTGTAAGGCAAGAAGAATATAACACCTTACTTGAACAGATTAAACTGTAATGGGAAAAACTCTGATATTGGGTGAGTTAATGTAAATATAAATCACAAAAATAGAGTCCTACCGACCTGCCAATCAGTATGCAGAGCTCAGAATTCTAAAAACTGGGAATCCCAGCTGCCGAATACGGAAGAAGCGGCCACTTGTAGCGTTCGGCTCTTTCGGAAGACGATTTTCTTCTTGTGAAAGTGCAACAAGCTAAGATCTGTGCAAATCCAGACCTAAATGTATTGCAAGCATTTGGCAGCCGCAAGTCTTCCGCATTTGGCAGGTAAAAAGCTGCAGAAGGCCCAGGCCTAGTATAAACAAACGGTGGTGTGATGTATGTATGACTTACGTTTGCTACAGTGCAGGACCATGTCCTCTGGTCTATGAGAGTGAATACAGAAAAATCAAGGGACGCGAAACCCCAAATCTTTCCAATTGACTTATATTAACTATTTTGCTGCCTTCTCTTGGTATCCTTTGTTAAAAAAACAACAACATACCTAGGTAGGCGCAGGAGGCAGCAGTGCACTACTGGGAACTAGAGGCTGATTGGTGGCTTCATATATATGCCTTTTGTCATTGGCTCACCTTATGTGTTCAGTAGGGCTGCAACTAACGATTATTTTTATAATGGATTAATCGGCCAATTATTTTTTCGATTAATCGGATAAAAAAAGAATGAATAATAGTTTCCTACATTTTAAATACAATCCACATACTGAGTGTTACAAATATAAACTTCAGACTAAAACTTTACATTAACACAACTGTTTGTCCAATTTTTAAGTAGCAGAGCACAGTTTTATAATTTAAGTAAAACAAAACCGCAAACTGTTTGAAAAGAGTTAGAACTATAAACGGGTAGACTATCACTGTTTTTAACATTCTGTTATTCACTCTTTCAGACACTTTGCATTGAAATGCAAAAATCTCGACCTGTTCCTGGCTAAGGCTGGTTCTCTGTTGGCAGCTATATTTCCTGCAGCAGAGAAGAGGCACTCAGATGGTGTTGAGGTGCTTGAGATGCATAAGTAGGGTTTTGCCAATTTCGCCAAAGTGGGATATTTATCTGTGTTAGCTCTTCACCAATGCAAAGTGTTTTCCACCTTTGCAAGGGGCCTCTCAATAAAGTAAGCCTGGACTTCATTCTAACAAAAAAAAAATGGTGAATATCTATATGCAATGGTAAATAATCAGCTATAAAGGTTAGGGGAAAATATCTAGTGTACTCTAAAAATAACAGATATATACTTATAAAGGTTGAATCTGGTACATATTATCACAATTTATTAAAAAAAATAAAAAGCATTAAGGAATATATATTAATAACAGGACAAAGCCTTACACATTTATTTATACAGTACATATAATCAGCAATAGCAAGCAATACGCTAATAATTGTGCAAACAGATAATAGTGCACATCAATTTAAATAACTCACATCAATCTAGGGGCTAGGTGTTAATAACAAGCTTGGAAGTTGGCACTATATAATGCAAAGCATAGTCCCAAATCACCGGATTTATTATAAACAATCCAAATAACAATTACAGGAGTAGTTGTCAACTTATACTGTCCTGAAAAAGTCTGTAGACGTCGTTTAGGCTAAAGAGATAACCATAAAACACAATACCCTGTGCAGGAGCTCATCAGAGTGAAGCAGCTGGTGTTGCACACAGACCAACTAATTGCAAACCAACTAATCGATTATGAGATTCGTTGACAACTATTTTCATAATCGATTAGTTGTTGCAGCTCTAGTGTTCAGATAGCTCCCAGTAATGCATTGCTGTTGCTCCTTCAACAATGAATTCCAGTAGAATTAAGCAAATTTGTTCATAGAAGTTCATTAGAAACTTGTTGAATATTTATATTCTCTTCCTGAATCATGAAATATTTTTTTTTTCCAGGAGATGTGATACTGTTAAGTATAAAACCTTATTATTTTATTTTTATTTATGATTAAAGGGATACTTAAATAAAAATCTAATTTTTATATAAGAGCAGCAGTTTTAAGAGTTTCTAATTTACTTCCATTATAAATTATGCTCAGTGTTTTTATATGCACACTTTCTGAGTTACCAGCTCCTACTGAGCATGTGCAAGCGTTCATAGTGTATACATATGAGTTTGTGATTGGCTGATGGCTGTCACATGATAGAGAGGGGCAGCAAATTAAGGGAAATGTTTGTTTGTTAAAAAAAAAACTATTGCTCATTTACAATTCAGAGTAAGTGCTACTGCATTGTATTTGTATTATGCACTTTCTGATAATGCCATTTAACTGTATTTAATGGTCCTTTTTAAGCTTTACATTCCTGATTTTCAAATAATGCTAGCAAGAGAGCAAAGTAAAATTAATAATAGGAGTAAAATAGAAAGTTGCCTAAAATTGCTTCTCTATCTGAATCATGAAAGAGAAAATGTGGGTTTAAGTGTCTCTTTTAAAGGTACCCAACCATTTCATTAGGCTTAAAATATAACTGGTTCTCCTCTCCTATATCCATAATGCACTGTAAATATAAATGTGCAGTCACATGACACATGAGATATCTCAATCTATCTAAAATGTGGAGAAGTAAAGAATCATATTTCGTGTTCTAAAATAAAACATAAAATAAAATATTTAATAACATAGTAACCAATCGCACGAAGCATAAACGGATACGTTATATTAATGAAAAAAAGGAGAATACAAATTAGCATCTTGTCTGTCATTTTAAAATGTTCCACAACATTATTAATGATATCTTCCTGCCAAACCTATATTTCTTTCTCTCTTCCAGATGTTCTGTGCCAGTGGCTAAATCCTTGCTGCTAAAATTTATCCCAATTTTTCATTGGCTACCGCGTTACCCAATCAGGGAATGGCTTCTGGGAGATTTGGTATCAGGACTCAGTGTTGGGATAATGCAACTTCCCCAGGGTAATAACAATCTCTGCTTCTAATGATTTAAATAATGTAGTGAAAATGCCCCTGTAATGTTATTTCATTTCACTGCTGTGAGCTGTTGAAAACAGGGGATGTTTTATAAGGAATAATATGCTCTGGGTAATTAGAGATCTAAAAACTGCACCTCCCTGGCAAGGCCTATCGTATTGAACACTTTGCGTTCCCCAGGCTTGTGTGACATTGTGATTCTAATCACTCCTGCAGTGTGTTCTTTATTGGTACTCTCCCACCTCCTCTTCCATTTCCTTTTAGTGCTCTCCTGGCCCCAATGTTTTTCTCAAACTACACTCTTATAAATGATGTGCAGCTGGCACCTGTGAGGTTTTGGGCATGACCCAGTAATAAAGAAGCCACTAGTGAGACACTGGCACTAAGGGGAATTGGACATCATCAACAACAATAACGTTATCAACGGAAATCACACTTACCCTTATATGTTAGACTGTTATACCTGAAACCATGGAAACTAATACAAAAATATAGTGTGTGACTAATAAAAATTGTGACTTCATTTAAAAGCTAACTATAATGAAACCTCTGATGTCTTTCAAAGGGGCCTTCAAACTTTTTCTTTTACTTTGTAGTCATTTTTCTGCCTAAAACTGGTTCCTGTGAGTGATCAGTGGTTGCTTTGAGTTCTGAAACTTCCTAACAAAGTAAAGTAACAATGAGATTTTGGCTACTAATTCTGAGTTTGCAGATGGATTTGTACATTTATGCTGATACTTTTGTATTCATTTTAGATGACATTTTTTTGTCTACTTTTGCTAAGGTCCTCCTTGTTCTTCTAGGGCTGGCCTATGCTCTCCTGGCAGGTGTTCCTCCAGTGTTTGGGATGTATTCTTCGTTTTTTCCTGTGCTAATTTATTGTATATTTGGAACATCACGACACATCTCTGCAGGTAACAACAGGTTGTTATAAATAATACTGGGGGTTCTGTGCTATTGGCCAAGGACAGCAATAAGTATATGCTCTTTCATAAGTAAGATGCCATATTATTATATGACTGTGCCTGTTTTATCTCGCTTCATATGTTCAACTGATGTGGGATTATTCTACTTCTATAAACCAGGAACATTTGCAGTTATATCTGTGATGGTTGGCAGTGTGACGGAGTCCTTGGCACCTAATGAGAATTTCATGATGGCTGACAACACAAGTACCATAGACACCGCAGCAAGGGACAACACCCGAGTACAGGTGGCATCTGCTCTGACCTTATTAGTGGGATTATTTCAGGTGAGAACGAATTATGTTAAAACAATATACAGTGAGCAAATGATAACGGTGTTATGAAAAAAGATCACAAACAGGGAATTCACTTCAAACTTGTCGGGTTTCATTTAGTGGCAGTTCTAGAGGGTTCTAAGGGCACCCAAAACTTCATAAATTGCCCTAATGTTACTAGGAGGTGACTTTTTTTTTAGATTTGTTTCTACGCTGAGAAATTAAAAAACATTTTGAGGGTTTTAAAAAAAGAAATAAAGTAGGAATATACAGAAGAAGATGAAGTCACACACTACCCAGCCGATGCAGTCTCTGATTTGCTGCAGGGAAGAAAGTTTTGTTGTTGGGAAAATGAGACTTCCAGGGGCAAACAGCGAAAGGAAATCTGCATATTATTTAGCAAAGTTTATATTCACTAAAACAGCAGTTTTGTTGATACATTAAAGGGACATGAAACCCCAAAATTTTCTTTCATGATTCATTTAAAAATAAAGTTTCATATTTGCTTCTATTAGCAAAGTAGCTTTGTTCTCATGCTATTCTTTGTTGAAGTGAAACCTAGGTAGGTGTTTAGGGCACTACATAGCAGGAAATAGTGCTGCCATCTAGTGCTTTTGCTAATGTTTGACATTCTAGCAAAACTGCTGCCGTATAGTGCTCCGGATGTAAATACCTGCTTTTCAACAAGGGATACCAAGACAACAAAGAACATTTGATAATAGAAATAAATTGGGAAATTGTTTAAAATGACCTGCTCTATCGGATTCGTGAGAGAAAAATGTTGGTATGCGTGTTCCTTTAACATAATACTTTCACGTCCCTTTATGTACAATGTTTTTTAATATTATGATTATATGAATTGTATATACACTGTATCCACTGCCAGGAAATTGTAATTAAAGGGACAGTCTACTCAAGAATTTGTATGTTTAAAAAGACAGATAATCCCTTTATTACCCATTCACCAGTTTTGCATAACCAACACTGTTATATAAATACACTTTTTACCTCTGGGATTACCCTGTATCTAAGTCTCTGTAGACTGCTCCTTATCTCAGTTACATTAATATACTGTTTACCTCTGTGATTACCTTGTATCTAAGCCTCTGCAGACTGCCCCCTTATCTCAGTTATATTAATATACTTTTTACCCCTGTGATTACCCTGTATCTAAGCCTCTGCAGACTGCCCCTTATCTCAGTTATATTAATATACTTTTTACCTCTGTGATAACCTTGCATCTAAGCCTCTGCAGACTGCCCCTTATCTAAGTTATATTAATATACTTTTTACCTCTGTGATTACCTTGTATCTAAGCCTCTGCAGACTGCCCCTTATCTCAGTTATATTAATAACACTGCTCAAAAAAATAAAGGGAACACTAAAATAACACATCCTAGATCTGAATGAATAAAATATTCTAATTAAATACTTTGTTCTTTACATAGTTGAATGTGCTGACAACAAAATCACACAAAAATTAAAAAATGGAAATCAAAATTTTCAACCCATGGAGGTCTGGATTTGGAGTCACACTCAAAATTAAAGTGGAAAAACACACTACAGGCAGATCCAACTTTGATGTAATGTCCTTAAAACAAGTCAAAATGAGGCTCAGTAGTGTGTGTGGCCTCCACGTGCCTGTATGACCTCCCTACAACGCCTGTGCATGCTCCTGATGAGGTGGCGGATGGTCTCCTGAGGGATCTCCTCCCAGACCTGGACTAAAGCATCCACCAACTCCTGGACAGTCTGTGGTGCAAAGTGAAGTTGGTGGTTGGAGTGAGACATGATGTCCCAGATGTGCTCAATTGGATTCAGGTCTGGGGAACGGGAGGGCCAGTCCATAGCATCAATGCCTTCATCTTGCAGGAACTGCTGACACACTCCAGCCACATGAGGTCTAGTATTGTCTTGCATTAGGAGGAACCCAGGGCCAACCGCACCAGCATATGGTCTCACAAGGGGTCTGAGGATCTCATCTTGATACCTAATGGCAGTCAGGCTACCTCTGGCGAGCACATGGAGGGCTGTTCGGCCCCTCAAAGAAATGCCACCCCACACCATTACTGACCCACTGCCAAACTGGCCATGCTGGAGGATGTTGCAGGCAGCAAAACGTTCTCCACGGCGTCTCCAGACTGTCACGTCTGTCAAATGTGCTCAGTGTGCCCCTGCTTTCATCTGTGAAGAGCACAGGGCGCCAGTGGCGAATTTGCCAATCTTGGTGTTCTCTGGCAAATGTCAAACGTCCTGCACGGTGTTGGACTGTAAGCACAACCCCCACCTGTTGACGTTGGGTCCTCATACCACCCTCATGGAGTCTGTTTCTGACCGTTTGAGCAGACACATGCACATTTGTGGCCTGCTGGAGGTCATTTTGCAGGGCTCTGGCAGTGCTCCTCCTGTTCCTCCTTGCACAAAGGCGGAGGTAGCGGTCCTGCTGCTGGGTTGTTGCCCTCCTACGGCCTCCTCCACGTCTCCTGATGTACTGGCCTGTCTCCTGGTAGCGCCTCCATGCTCTGGACACTACGCTGACAGACACAGCAATCCTTCTTGCCACAGCTCGCACTGATGTGCCATCCTGGATGAGCTGCACTACCTGAGCCACTTGTGTGGGTTGTAGACTCCGTCTCACTCTACCACTAGAGTGCAAGCACCACCAGCATTCAAAAGTGACCATAACATCAGCCAGAAAGCATAGGAACTGAGAAGTGGTCTGTGGTCACCACCTGCAGAACCACTCCTTTATTGGGGGTGTCTTGCTAATTGCCTATAATTTCCACCTGTTGTCTATCCCATTTGCACAACAGCATGTGAAATTGATTGTCACTCAGTGTTGCTTCCTAAGTGGACAGTTTGATTTCACAGAAGTGTGATTGACTTGGAGATACATTGTGTTGTTTAAGTGTTCCCTTTTATTTTTTTGAGCAGTGTACTTTTTACCCCTGTGATTACCCTGTATCTAAGCCTCTGCAGACTGCTCCTTATCTCAGTTATATTAACCCTTTGAGTGCTAAAGACGGCCCTGAGCCGTCACAGAGTTTCTCACTCTGGCGCTAATGTAGCACTCTCCCACCTTGAGGGAGATCTGGGGGCTCCTTACTGCTCCTACCCCGGTGATCGTGCCTGTAGAGTGACAGGCATCACCGGGGCTTCACGTGATGCGCAGTGATGTCACATGCAATTACGTGATGACGTCACCGCGCAACTTTATTTATACTTAACAATGTTAAGTATAGGAGGAGGGGGCATGCTGCTTAGAAGCCTGTATCTCAGGCATCTAAGCAGCTACAGACCCCAAGACCCATTGTTGGAAAGGTATTCGCCTAACCTTTCCAACAGTGTAAGTCTTGGGGGTCTGTAAAAAAAAAAAAAAGTAAAAAAAAAAATGTTTTAAAAAATTTCAAAAATAATAATAATAAAAAAAAAAAATATTAGCACCCAGGTGGGAAATGGCTTAGCAGCCAAAGGGTTAATATACTTTTTAAATCTGTGATTACCCTGTATCTAAGCCTCTACAGACTGCCCCTTATCTCCGTTATATTAATACACTTTTTACCTCTGTGATTACCTTGTATCTAAGCCTCTGCAGACTGTCTCCTTATCATAGTGGTGGGTTTGTTCAGCAATCAGATTCTGCTATCTACGCGTTTCGGCTGTAAAGCCTTTATCAATAAATGTGCATACATATGCATGTATTTTTATATGATTATTTATATGTGTACATATGTATGTGTGTATTTTATATGATTATTTATATGTGTTTACATATGTATGTGTGTATTTATATGACTATATATGCGTACATATGTATGATATTTTTATATATATATATATATATATATATATATATATATATATATATATATATATATATATATATATATATATATGCTTTTGCTCAAAGTCGAACATTTGTAACATGAGTACAAATGAAAGCACTATGGATTGCGCTCCAGTCTAGTTTATCCACTTCTAATATAGGCAATAATGGGAATGTAAATGTGTAACGTGTATGATTTAACCCTCAAGAATAAAACAATAATTTGTTTTTTACAGATTATACTGGGACTAGTGAAGTTTGGTTTTGTCGTAACGTACCTTTCTGAGCCACTTATTCGCGGTTACACAAGTGCAGCTGCCATTCACGTGACTGTGTCCCAGCTGAAAAGCATTCTGGGAGTAGAGCTCAGCCAGAGAAATCACCCACTCTCACTTATTTATGTAAGGTTCCAGATATATATCAGATATTTTGACTTTTCATTTTGTAAGATTGAATGTATTTTGACACTACTTTTATTTTTTATGTTTTTATATTGTGGATAGCTTCATATTTTGGGTTTTTAGCATATTTTGAACATCTAAACATTTTTTGGTTGTCACTTAAAGGGACACTAAAACCAAAAACGTGATTCATAAAGAGAATTCAATTTTAAACAACTTTACAATTTACTTCTATTATCTAATATGCTTTATTTTTTAGATATCCTTTGTTAAAGAAATAGCAATGCACATGGGTGAGCCAATAACACGAGGCATCTATGTGCAGGCACCAATCAGCAGCTACTGAGCCTATCTAGATATGCTATTCAGCAAAGAATATCAAGAGAATGAAGCAAAATAGATAATAGAAGTAAATTAGAAAGTTGTTTAAAATGACATGCTCTATCTAAATCACGAAAGAAAAAATGTGGGTTTAATGTCCCTTTAATTTAAAAGTGAGATGAGGCTGTCATAGAGCAAAAATTACTTATACCAGCTTAAAGGGAATGAAACCCATGTTTTAATGATTCAGATACAGCATGTCATTTTAAGCAACTTTCTAATGTACTCCTATTATCAATTTTTCTTTGTTCTCTGGGTATCTTTATTTGAAAAGAAGGAATGTAAAGCTTAGGAGCGAACCCTTTTTTGGTTCAGAATGCTACTCAGGGTAATCTATCTTGAAACTGTGTTGTATTTTTCATATGTGAGCACACTTTACAGCTACCACAGGCCACAGATCTGTGAAAGATTTATTTTTTGCATTCCTGTCAAAATAACTACAGACTAAAATATAATTCAATTTATCCATATTACTTTTACTTGTTATATATATCCCAAAAATATTATTGTTTGAGCCACTAATAAATTCAGATAAAGTGTTCGCTGTTCCATGCCAAACAAAAAAATATTATCTCTATATCTGTACCAGTGGGATACGTACTTGGTATGGTAACATAGTTTCAGAGAATCGGTGAACAAAGTCCTTAGCACTGTGGTAAATCTTTTTCTTCTCATTTCTTTTCTATGTCTAGGCTATTATTACTATCTGCTCCAAGCTTCCCCAAACAAACATTGCCTCTCTCATCATTGGATTAATTGCTATCATTGTTCTTCTTACTGTCAAGTATTTCAGTGATAAATACAAATCGAAGATCCGTATGCCCATCCCGATTGAGCTCATAACGGTGAGACGTGACAAAATATCCGCAACTTCTATTGCTCTCTGATTAGCCACATAAATTAATGTTAATGTCGATCCTCTACATCATGTCCTCTAGGATATTTCTAAATTAGTGTTTGTGTTTACCACAGTTAATAGTGGCCACTGGAATATCCTATGGTGTCAACCTAAACAAAAAGTATGGTGTGGACATTGTAGGTGACATCCCAACTGGGTAAGTACAATGCAATACATTTATGCAAGTCTTTTCCATGGGCTAGTTATAGGCTACATGATGCCCACCAGAATGTTTCTGTGATACTTAAGGCCACAGGTGTATATGTGAGATTGTGTGTATATAAAAGTGACTGTGTGTGTGTGTGTATATATATATATATATATATACACACAGTCATGGCCAAAAATATTGGCACCACTATGCCCCAAATGTTTAGGCATTCTTGTGTTTATTTATTTTGTTTGTATTGGTATGACACAAAATTTGGAGAGAAAAAAAAAGCCAAATCTGACACATTCCACGTAAAACTCCAAAAATGGACTGGATAAAATTATTGGCACCCTCAATTTAATATTTGGCACACCCCTTGGAAAAATTAACTGAAATCAATCACTTCCCAACTGCTGTTTTTAGGTCTCTCCACA
This sequence comes from Bombina bombina, assembly GCF_027579735.1. Classification (NCBI taxonomy): domain Eukaryota; kingdom Metazoa; phylum Chordata; class Amphibia; order Anura; family Bombinatoridae; genus Bombina; species Bombina bombina. The sequence goes on along the minus strand of NC_069505.1, from coordinate 260,803,087 downwards.
GGTGCTCTATGGGATTGAGATCTGGACTCATTGCTGGCCAGTTCAGTTCCCTCCAGTGCTTCGCCTTAAACCATTTCTGGGTGCTTTTTGACATGTGCTTTGTATCATTGTCCTGTTGTAAGACCCATGATCTCTGATGGAGACCCAACTTTCTGACACTGGGCCCTACATTGCACCACAGAATTCTTTGGTAGTCTTTAGATTTCATAATGCCATGCACACAGTCAAGACATCCAGTGCCTGAAGCAGCAAAGCAACCCCAAAACATCAGTGAACCTTCCGCATGTTTGACTGTAGGGACTGTATTGTTTTCTTTAAAAGCCCCATTTGCTTTTCTAAAAACAGTAGAATGATGGGCTTTACCAAAAAGCTGTAATTTTGTTTCGTCTGTCCACAGCACATTCTCCCAAAATGATTTTGGCTTCCTCAGGTAAGTTTTGGCAAACTCCAATCTGACTTTTTTATGTTTCTATGTCAGCAGTGGGGTCCTCAGTGGACACATGAACATTAAGATCTCTGGAGATGGACTTGATATTGTCCATGCTTTTCCACAATTTTTGTTCTCAAATCCTCAGACAATTATTTGCTGCTCTTTCTCTTCTCCATGCTCATTGTGGCACACAGAGACACACAACAGAAAGATTGAGTACATTTTTCACCATTTTAACTGGTTGCCGATGTGATTTCTATATTGTCAGCACCTGTTAATTGTTACAGGTGAGTTTAATTACAAATTACAGGAGCATCACAAACTTGAAATGCAATTATTGAGAAGGTGCCAAAAATTTTGTCCAGTCCATTTTTGGAGTTTTGCGTGGAATGTGTCAGATTTGGCTTTTTTTTCTCTCCACTTTTTTGTGTCATACCAATACAAACAAAAGAAATAAACATGAGAATGCCTAAACATTTGTAATTGCAGCAATTTTCTGGGCAAAGTGGTGCATTATCTGACAGAAATGCAGGGGTGCCAATATTTTTACCCATGACTGTATGTGTATGTGTGTGTTTATATGTATGTATGTATGTGTGTATATATATATATATATATATATATATATATATATATATATATATATATATATATATATATTTCTTTATATAAAAGTGGAAAGAGGAAGAGGCACTCTCAGGTCTTGTTAATCCTATATTTTTTAACTTTTCTTGAATTCTTATTACATCCAGATAAGATCAACGTTTCGGTCCTGCATGGACCTTTCTTAAGGCCGCTTAGTATCAAATGCCTTCATTGAGCAGCAACCCCAGTGGGACTAAGGGCAGTACTTTCAAAACTTAGGCCAGATTGTCCACTTTTCACACCTACCCCTTTATTCTCTGTAGGTGTAGCAGGGTCACGTATCAGCTCTTATCTGTTAAAGCCAATTAGTGGCAGATATGTAGCATGGTTAGCCTTGATAAGTCTGCAACCTGCTTTTTCAGGTCTGAGATTACAAAAGCCACAATTCTCAACACCTAAATAACATGAACAAGTATATTGCAAAGTTGTTTTACTGCATATTTAAAATCTCAAGGTGTTAAGTCCTTTTCCATGTTGTCTTAATTAGTCCTGTAAGGTCACAACACAACATAATAATAATACAATGGAAATAAACACTTAATTGAGAAACTGATTACAAAAATGTAGCTATTCTTTTAAGTCCTCTACAAGACCACGCCCACACAACTACTGGGAATAATACAAATAGGTTTAGAACTATGGAATTCACTTTCCATTCAGGGCAGATCTCAGTATGTGCTACACTGTAAATGTACATAACTGATTATTCATAACCAACCGTGTAAATTATCTTTTTTTCTTTTCTAGACTGAAACCCCCAATGTTACCAAAAGCGGACTTGTTGGCTATGGTGGTAGGCAATGCGTTTGCCATCGCTGTTGTAGTCTATGCTTTCACCATCTCAGTGGCCAAAATGTTTGCTATTAAACACGGCTACAATGTGGACAGTAACCAGGTAAGGATTTGTCCTCGGCCTCTTAGATCTCATTTCCTAATTAATATAACGTAAACATATTTTTATTGCGTTACTTGTGCAATAAAACAATATTTAATTTATTGCATTCAGTAGAATCACTAGTTAATGGGTAAGATTTACAGATGCCCGGGAAGCAGACACGATGTTTGAAATTTATTGAGCTTTTTTACTTTTCCACAGTATTATTAGTTGCGTGAGGTGCCGACTACACAATATCTCACATGTGTAATGCGAACTACATGCAGCGCGGGAAACCGATAATTGCACCTGTTCAGAAACGCACTTGCAAAACAGTTTACGGAAACATTTGTAATTGTTAAATAGTTGCAGGTCTGTTTGTTATGGTTAATTGTCTCGCTGGATAGAAGTAAAGGTGTCTTGATTGTCTCGCAGACGTGACCGAGGCTTTAGCCGGGGGTGTTCCTGGCACTCTAGAGGTGTAGTCTGGATTTGTCACCTACACCTAGGGCGCACATATGTAATTACTAAATAGTCTATTGGCCCATTAATTTAAACTAACGAGCTTGTCAATTATTTTTTTTATTTCCTTTAGCTGTTTTTTAAAGGGATGGTGAAGTCACAATTAAACTTTCCTAATTCAGATAAAGAATAATATTTTAAACAACTTTCCAATTTACTTCTGTTATCCATTTTGTTTTTATTCTCTTGGTATCCTTAGACGAAGGAGCCGCAATGCACTACTAGGAACTAGCTGAACACATCAATGACAAGAGGCATTTATATGCAGCTAGCTCCCATTAATGCAACAAAGGATACCAAAAAACAAAGCAAATTTGATAATAGGAGTAAATTGGAAAGTTGTTTAAAATGACTGCTCTATCTAAATGATAGAAGTTTATTTTTGACTTTATTGTTCCTTTAATAATTGTTTGCATTTGTTCATGTCTGCATGCACAGGTCTTATAAGTTATATTGATGATAAATATCTAATTAGTTATATTGATGATGACTATCCAATAAGCTATATTGATGACTATCCAATAAGTTATATTGATGACTATCTAATAAGTTATATTGATGATGACTATCCAATAAGTTATAACTTATTGGATAGTCATAATCAATATAACTTATTGGATAGTCATAATCAATATATTGATGATGACTATCTAATAAGTTATATTGATGATGACTATCTAATAATTTATATTGATGATGACTATCTAACAAGTATGATTTTTTTTTACTTAAACACAAATTTTGCAATTAATAAATTAATGCAATTTTTAGCCATTTTATAATTAACTTATTTAAACCTCCAAACACTAAATTGTAATACTTAGGTGTATAGTTTAAAACTTTGTTGATCACCCAGTAGGTAGTTCCTATATTTCCTTATAAATAAGTTATGATGAATGACCCTGTACCTTGTGTACCCTGTAACTTCTCCTTATTGGGTAAAACTCACAAACTTGAAACCAGCAACTTAGAGCATCAGTTACACAGAGGTCATTGACCAAAGCAAACATATCCAATACAGTGACCACAATGTTCCAGCTGATTAATAAAAAAGACCTTTATTTATTCATCTTCTGTACAGGGCCCATAGAAACACCAACGTTTTGGGCTTCAACAACTGATCTTATTCAATAATAACCCCATTGGTTTTTTAAATAGAATTATCAAGGCCAAAAACCTTTAAAAATGTAACATCCCCACCTAGTGGATAATATTTATAATTACATTATAGTGATCCGCAAATACATATATTTATATACCACTTTACTACCCCCTAGTGGAGAAATAACAAAGTTATAAAATAGTTAATACCAAAGGGTTGAAGGGACAGTCTACTCCAAAAATGTTATCACTTAAAAAGATCGATAATCCCTTTTATTACCCATTCCCCAGTTTTGCATTACCAACACTGTTATACAAATATACATTTTACCTCTTTTATTTTCTTGTATCTAAACCTCTGCAGACTGCCCCCTTATCTCAGGGCTATTTATTATCTATTGACTTTTTAGCCAATTAGTGCTGTGTCCTGCACAACTCCACAGGAGTGAGCACTGTCGTCTATATGGCCCACATGCATTAGCAGTATTTTGTTGTAAAAAGCTAATAAAAAAGCATGTGATAAAAGGCTGTCTATAGTGACTTAGAAACAGGTAGAAATTTAGAGGTTTATATGTTATAAAGTATATTAATATAACAATGTTGGTTGTGCAAAGCTAGGGAATGGGTAGTAAAGATGTTGTCTATCTTTTTAAACAATAACAATTTCAGTTTAGACTGTCCCTTTTAAAATCAAATAAAATACATATATGGTTATTTGTATAAAAAAAATCAACAATTCAGGCAGTCAATTCAATTATAATATAAATCATACATAAAAGCAGACCAATTAAAGGATCTGATGATATGCAACATATGGTCTTTGTTTTCCAATACAATATGCAGAGCCATCAGCTTATTGAAATAGTAAGAGAACTTTGGTACATACTAAGATCCTGAAATTGAAGATTTTGTTGACTTTCAGGTACAGAATTCTTTATATCTGACAGAATTACAGAGCGTAAGCCTAATATACATTGCAGGGACACAGATGCTACCGTAGCAGCACAATTTCTTGAAAAGGGACATAGCATTAGCCAGTTAGAGGAAATTAAAATAATTACAAAGGGATGGAGACAGGCAATAAAAGAGAAATTTATTGGATCTATCATCTAGATACTATGAGTCCTAAAGGTATGAACAGGGACTTTAATTGGTCTGCATTTTGGTAGGATTTATACATTAATAAAATTGACTGCAATTTTTTTGATACAATAATAAACATCTATGGGCTAGATTACGAGTGGCGTGGTATTTTCTATTTAAATTTTTTTGCACAAGCGAAAACACCGCTAGCGTTAAGCTTTTTGCGCTATTCGGAATTGTGCTGGTATTACAAGTTCCAAGAAACCCTATTTTGTGCTAGCGTTAACCCAAATACCGCGAAAAAACAAACTTATATTTTCGCTTGTATGTGCATGTATTCCCCCCATAGAGATCAATAGAGAAAAAAAAGTGGAGAAAAAACGGATCACGCAAACTCCATCGCCTTTTTGCATTCCCAATAAAAGTCAATGGGAAAAAAGTAGTTAAATAAATAAAAAAACATTGCGCATACAGCATAGCATATTTACATTAACAAATGTGAAATATTTACAGTAAATACATAGTTAAAATCTTTATTAAATATAATATTGCATAAAACACAATTTATGTAAGAACTTACCTGATAAATTAATTTCTTTCATTTTGGCAAGAGTCCATGAGCTAGTGACGTATGGGATATACAATCCTACCAGGAGGGCCAAAGTTTCCCAAACCTCAAAATGCCTATAAATACACCACTCGCCACACCCACAATTAATTTTAATGAATAGTCAAGTAGTGGGGTGATAGAAAAAGGAGTAAAAAAGCATACAAAAAGAGGAACTGGAAATAAAATTGTGCTTTCATACAAAATCATAACTACCAAAAAAAGGGTGGGTCTCATGGACTCTTGTCAATATGAAAAAAATGAATTTATCAGGTAAGTTCTTACATTAATAATGTTTTCTTTGATGTAATTGGCAAGAGTCCATGAGCTAGTGACGTATGGGATAGAAATACCCAAGATGTGGGAGACCACAGCGGAGTCACCAGAAAGGGAGGGATAAAATAAAAACAGCCATGCTGAAAAAATTAAATCCACAAAAAATAAGTTTTTCTCATAAATTGAAAGAAAAAAACTTAAAACATTAGCAGAAGAATCAAACTGAAACAGCTGCCTGAAGAACTTTTCTACCAAAGACTGCTTCAGAAAAAGCAAATACATAAAAACGGTAGAATTTAGTAAATCTATGCAAAGAAGACCAAGTGGCTGCTTTGCAAATCTGATCAATTGAAGCTTCATTCTTAAACACCCACAAAGTGGAGACTGATCTAGTAGAATGAGCTGTTATTCTCTGAGCTTTAACCAAGAAGCCAAGGAAATAGCAGAAGCCTTCTGACATTTCCTAAGACCAGAAAATATAACAAACAGAGTAGATGTCTTCCTGAAATCATTAGTAGCTTCAACATAATATTTCAAAGCTCTTACCACATCCAAAGAATGCAAAGATCTTTCAAGAGTATTCTTGGGATTAGGACACAAGGAAGGAACAACAATTTCACTACTAATGTTGTTAGAATTCACAACCTTAGGAAGAAATTTAAACGAAGTCCGCAAAACTGCCTTATCCTGATGAAAAATCAGAAAAGGAGATTCGCAAGAGAGAGCAGATAATTCAGAAACTCTTCTAGCAGAAGAGATAGCCAAAAGAAACAACACTTTCCAAGAAAGTAGTTTAATATCCAAAGAATGCATAGGCTCAAATGGAGGAGCCTGTAAAGCCTTCAGAACCAAATTAAGACTCCAAGGAGGAGAGATTGATCCAATGACGGGCTTGATACGAATCAAAGCCTGCACAAAACAGTGAATATCAGGAAGCTTAGCAATCTTTCTATGAAATACAACAGAAAGAGCAGAGATTTGTCCCTTCAAAGTACTTGCAGACAAACTTTTATCCAACGACCACACAGTAGGAGTGACAGCACAAGGATATTTATTCAAATATTATAAGACAGAAAAGAACGGCAACCTTTCGGGATGCTATCCCTTATTCATGCCATGCTTTACTAACAAATATTGCTTACTTATATACTTGCTCACCACTAGGTGGCGCTCACAGTCATTATACATATTAACTCTTTCATTGCTTAAACTGTTATATATAAAATATCATATTTATATAGTTGACAAGAAAAATAAAGTACATAAGTAATTTCTATATACAGTAAACAAGATGTATATCCTGACTAAGAGGATAATAATTAACTATAATAAATCATACTTAGAATAATAAATATGGTTACATAAAGACTGATAAATCCCAGTCTCTCGACATCTTGTTTATCAGTCTTTATGATCCATATGTATTGCATCCTGTACCTTTTAACTTTCCTCTCATGTATTTGACCCTGCCCACATCTACTTTAAAAAGACTGCGCTCACAGAGTTCATTGGTTAGTATTTTGTTGTTGACCTAGCTAAAAGCTGCTACTACTACCTAAGCTAAACTTTGGTTTATAACCTACCTTTCTTCGTTGATTTCAAGAACTACAACTTATCATTGATTATCAAGAATTGCATCTCGGTAAACAAAATCGGTTTCAGATCTAACAAGCCAAAATTTCTCAACCCGCTGCAGAGTTGTAGCTGCTGCTGCCATTCCGCTCTCACTCCGACTTTTCCACTTCACTTCAACCACCGCTGTCTGTGGAACTAACAGGTACTTTCTAATTGTTTGATTTCCTGATCTTTTTCCTAACAGGTCATTTCGGACTGAATACACCGGTCAGTAGGCTGTTTGGTGCCACCGGGTTCAGAAAGAGACGGTTCATGAGAGCGTGAGTAAAACTCCTCCCACACTGGAATTTAACACCTAACACCAACTCCGCTTTGAAACCTCCTAAACCAACTGTAAAGACGGATCTCTAGAGCATGAGTAAAACTCCTCCTACGTCAGACTTTAACATCTAACAACAGCTCCGTACTGGAAACTCCTTTACCAATTGTAACTAAGACTTAAGTTAACGAATCTTGCAGAGTGAAGTTTTTCCTACAGGAACTAAGTTACTTTTATGAATGCTTGTTGTTTAACAACGAAATAAGCAACAGTATCCTCTCTCTTGTTTCTGGCTACCTGTTACTTTAGTCTATCTAGTGAAGTTATAATTACAACTTACTCTGGAGCTATTATAAGTATTTGTAATACTTATTTGTATATTATTATTTCCACTTTCTCTCTCCTCTGATAAAACACTTTATACCATAGTGTTCCTCTCTGAGAGTGTGGTACAAAAAAAACGATTTGTTGAGTTCCCTTATACAGTTTTGTTACACAGACTTACAAGCCTGTAGCATAGTATTAATCACTGAGTCAGAGAAACCTCTATGACTAAGCACTAAGTGTTCAATTTCCATACCTTTTTAAATTTAACGATTTGAGATCCTGATGGAAAAACAGCCCTTGAGACAGAAGGTCTGGTCTTAGAGGAAGTGGCCAAGGTTGGCAACTGGACTTCCGGACAAGATCCGCATACCAAAACCTGTGAGGCCACTCTGGTGCTATCAGAAACACATACGATTGTTCCATAATGATCTTGGAGATCACCCTTGGAAGAATAACTAGAGGCAGAAAGATATATAAGCAGGTTGGTAAAACCAAGGAACTGCTAAAGCATCCACCATCTCCGCCTGAGGATCCCTGGACCTGGATAGGTACCTGGGAAGTTTCTTGTTTAGATGAGAAGCCATCTGATCTATTTCTGGAAGACACAACATCTGTACAATCTGACAAAATACATCTGGATGGAGAGCCCACTCCCCCGGATGTAAAGTCTGACGGCTGAGATAATCCGCTTCCCAATTGTCTACACCTGGGATATGCACTGCAGAAATTAGACAAGAGCTGGATTCTGCCCAAGAAAGTATCAGAGATACTTATTAAATAGCTAGGGGACTGCAAGTCCCACCCTGATGATTGACATATGCCACAGTTGTAATATTGTCCATCTGAAAACAAATTAATGGTTCCCTCTTTAACAAAGACCAAACCTGAAGAGCCCTGAAATAGCACAGAGTTCTAAAATATTGATTGGTAACCTCTCCTCTTGAGGTTTCCAAACCCCTTGTGCTGTTAGAGATCCCCAGACAGCTCCCAAAACTGAATGACTTGCATCTGTTGTGATCACAGTCCAGGTAGGACAAACAAAAAGGCCCCCTGAATTAAACTATGATGGTCTAACCACCAAGTCAGAGAGAGTTGAATGTTGGGATTTAAGTATATCAATTGTGATATCCGAGTATAATCCCTGCACCATTGATTCAGCATACAAAGCTGCAGAGGTCTCGTATGAAAACGAGCAAAGGGGATCACGTCCAATCCTGCAGTCATGAGACCTAAAACTTCCATGCACATAGCCACTGAAGCGAATGATTGAGACTGTAGGTTTCGACAAGCTGAAACCAATTTCATTCGCCTCTTGTCTGTTAAGGACAGAGTCATGGACACTGAATCTATCTGGAAATCTAAAAAGGTGACCCTTGTCTGAGGAATTAAGAAACTCTTTGGTAAATTGATCCTCCAACCATGTCTTTGAAGAAACAACACTAGTTGATTTGTGTGAGATTCGGCTAAATGTAAAGACTGAGCTAGTACCAAGATATTGTCCAAATAAGGAATCGCCGCAATACCCTGTTCTCTGATTACAGATAAAAGGGCACGAGAACCTTCGAAAAGATCCTTGGAGCTGTTGCTAGGCCAAATGCAGGAGCGACAAATTGGTAATGCTTGTCTAGAAAAGAGAATCTCAGAAACCGATAGTGGTCTGGATGAATCGGAATGTGAAGATATGCATCCTGTAAGTCTATCGTGGACATATAATGACCTTGCTGAACAAAAGGCAGAATAGTCCTTATAGTCACCATCTTGAAAGTTGGAACTCTTACAAAACAATTCAAAAACTTCAGATCCAGAACTGGCCTGAATGAATTTTCTTTCTTTGGGAAAATTAATAGATTTGAATAAAACCCCAGACCCTGTTCCTGAAACGGAACTGGTATGATTACCCCTGAAAGCTCTAGATCTGAAACACACTTCAGAAAAGCCTGAGCCTTCACCGGATTTGCTGGAACGTGAGAGAGAAAAAATCTTCTCACAGGAGGTCTTACTCTGAATCCTATTCAATACCCTTGAGAGACAATCCACTGATTTTGAACAGAATCTGCCCAAATATCTTGGAATAATTTTAATCTGCCCCCCACTAGCTAAACTGGATCAAGGGCCGTACCTTCATGCAGACTTGGGGGCTGGCTTTGGTTTCTTAAAAGGCTTGGATTTATTCCAACTTGAAGAAGGTTTCCAATTAGAACCAGAGTCTTTAGGGGAAGGATTGGTTTTCTGTTCCTTATTCTGTCGAAAGGAACAAAAAGGATTAGAAGATTTAGATTTACCCTTAGATATTTTATCCTGAGGAAAAAAAACTCCCTCCCCCCCCCCCCCCCAGTGATAGTTGAAATAATTGAATCCAACTGAGAACCAAATAAATTGTTACCTTGGAAAGAAAGAGATAGTAATCTAGACTTAGATACCATGTCAGCATTCCAAGATTTGAGGCATAAAGCTCTTCTAGCTAAAATAGCTAAAGACATAGATTTAACATCAATTTTGATGATATCAAAAATTTCATCACAGATTAAATGATTAGAATGTTGAAGCAAACGAACAATGCTAGACAAATCAGGATCTGTTTCCTGTTGCGCTAGGCTATCCAACCAAAAGGTTGATGCAGCCGCAACATTAGCCATAGAAATGGCAGGCCTGAGAAGATAGCAAGAATATAAATAAGCTTTCCTTAGATAAGATTCAAGTGTTCTATCTAAAGGATCTTTAAAAGAAGTACTGTCTTCCATAGGAATAGTAGTACATTTGGCAAGAGTAGAAATAGCCCCATCAACTTTGGGGATTTTTTCCCAAAACGCTAATCTAGCCGCTGGCAAAGGGTACAACCTTTTAAACCTAGAAGAAGGAATGAAAGAAGTGCCAGGCTTAATCCATTCCTTAGCAATCACATCAGAAATAGCATCAGGAACTGGAAAAACCTCTGGAGTAACCACAGGAGGTTTATAAACATTATTTAAACATTTACTAGTTTTGATATCAAGAGGACTAGACTCCTCAATATCCAAAGTAACCAACACTTATTTTAACAAGGAACAAATATACTCAATCTTGAAAAGATAAGTAGATTTGTCAGTGTCAATGTCTGAGGTAGGATCTTCTGAATCAGAGAGATCCTCATCGGAGGAGGATATTTCAGTATGTTATAGGTCATTAGAAATTTCATCAATTTTATGAGAAGTTTTAAAAGACCTTTTACGTTTATTAGAAGGCGGAATAGCAGACATAGCCTTCTGTATCACATCAGCAATATAATTTTTCATATCAACAGGGATATCATATACATTAGATGTTGAAGGAACAACAGAAACTGTACTAGTACTGATGGAAAAGTTTTCTTCGTGCAAAAGCTTATCATGACAACTGTCATACTACAGATGGAGATATAATCTCAGCTAACTTACAACAGATACACTTAGCTTTGGTAGAACTGTGATCAGGCAGCAGGGTTCCAACAGTTGCTTCTGAGACAGGATCAAATTGAGACATCTTGCAAAATGTAAAAGAAAAAAAACATTAAAGCAAAATTTACAATTTCCTTATATGGCAGTTTCAGGAATGGGAAAAAATGCAAACAGCATAGCCCACTGAGCATATAGAAGGCAAGAGGCATATAGGAAGTGGGGTGAAAAATAAACTAATTTTTTGGCGCCAAGAATAACGCACAACACATCCAGAAATGACGCAACTCACGTCATAACAGACGCAACCTCATGCAAGGAAACCTTGCGTCAACTAAGATGCCGGAAATTACGAACTTGCGTCATCAAAGACGTACCTTTGTGCCAAAAAAATTCTCGCGCCAAGTATGATGAAATAAATAACAGCATTTTGCGACCTCGCGAGACTAATTTTGCCCACGAAATTAAAAGAAAAAACTGTCAATTTGAAAAAAAGGACTATACCCCAGGTAAGAAAAATAACTTCCTAAAACATGCTTCCCAAACTGAAACTGACAGTCTGCAAAAGGAAATATACATAGACCTGACTCATGGCAAATATAAGTAAAATACATATATTTAAAACTTTATATTAATACATAAAGTGCCAAACCATAGCTGAGAGTGTCTTAAATAATGAAAACATACTTACCGAAAGACACCCATCCACATATAGCAGATAGCCAAACCAGTACTGAAAAAGTATCAGCAGAGATAATGGTATATAAGAGTATATCGTCGATCTGAAAAGGGAGGTAGGAGATGAATCCCTACGACCGATAATGGAGAACCTTTGAAAATATTTCCCATGAGGAAAACCATAAAATCAATAGGCGATACTCCCTTCACATCCCTCTAACAAACACTGTACTCTGAGAGGATTTGGGCTTCAGAATGCTTAGAAGCGCATATCACAGAAGAAAATCAAGCACAAACTTACTTCACCACCTCCATAAGAGGCAAAGTTTGTAAAACTGAATTGTGGGTATTTCTAGGCATTTTGAGGTTTGGGAAACTTTGCCCCTCCTGGTAGGATTGTTTATACCATATGTCACTAGTGTTTATCTATATATATATATATATATATATATATATATATATATATATATATATGTACATATATATTAATGTTTTTAATGAGTGTGTGTATATATGACTGTAAATACATATATACACGCATTAATATATATGTACAAACATATCAAAATATATATATGTGTGTGTATATATATATATATATATATATATATATATATATATATATATATATATATATATATATATATATATATATATATATATATATAAGAGAGAGAACAGCATATCAGTCTGACCCTGCCCAATGACAGTCCAGCGCCGAAATACCAGGCAATTCTTTTCTGAACAATAGAAACAACAACCCCAGACGATCGTTTCAGCCTTCTATGGGCTGAGGTGCAGTTGTATCTCTCTAAGGCATGTGTGCAGGGAATCCACGTCTGGTTTCCCCATTACTCTTAGGGAGACCCATAAGTAATTTGCATAAATATAGAAAGAGAGAGAGAACAGCACTCCTGAGATAGAGCAAAAGCTAGAATAAACTTCCATGCCCGTTCATTTCCATTGCAACTCAGGGTGTGCGTTCTTTTAGCACACATTGCCTTTGGTAATGGGGAAACCAGACGTGGACTCTGTGCACATATACCCTTAGAGAGATACAATTGCACCTCACTGACGAGGCCCATAGGAGGCCGAAACAATCGTCTGGGGTTGTTGTTTCCCTTGTTCAGAGAAGAATTGCCTGGTATTTTGGCGCTGGACTGTCATTGGGCAGGGTCAGACTGATATGCTACAGGATATTGTTTTCTCTGTGAAGGGGCATAGTGTGCTAAAATAATGCGTACCCTGAGTTGCAATAAAAATGAACAGGCATGGAAGTTATTCTAGCTTTTGTTCTATCTCAGCAGTGCTGTTCTCTCTCTTTTGACACACACACATATATATATATATATATATATATATATATATATATATATATATATATATATATATATATATATATATATACAAATACATCTTAAGTAATGTATCTGTATGTGTCTCACTGTTAAAGTCATTTGCCTGCATTTTATTTTCTAACACCCTAGATCTCGTAGCTTTGAGCCCTTTTAACTTTTGTGAGCGACATTTTTTTAAAATAATTTTTATCAGTGTTAATCTAAGTGTAACTGCACTCTGTAGGTCCAGCAGCCAAAGGTTATGAAGGGTGCAGGCTATCAGAAGCCACTGGCCAGCTCCTCAGCAAAAACTCCAGTCCAAGAAATAGCAGCACCTTGCTTCAAATCATATGTTTATTGCAGAGACAAGTAACAAGATTGCAACATTTCGGTTGACAACCCCTTAATCATGTGTACATCGCATCCTGTGTGCTTTAAATAGCCAACAAATTAACCCAAAAAATGCTCAATGCACCTGAGCACACCTGCGCATACTTCCACCTAGTGGTTAAGTTTATTAATTACACATCATTAAAAAACAGAATCAAAGTAACACATTTGAGTAGCAACATAACATATACATTATGATCATAATCAATTCTTAAATATTAAACCCAAAAAAGGAGGAGAGAAGGAATACATTTCGCAATTTATCTATTTAGTGCCAAAAATTTCTAATTCAATAAAAAACAAACCAATCAATCTCCCTATTCATACCATTTGGGGATAAAGTGTCTAACCTAAAAATTCAAAAGGCTTCTTTTTGTTTTAGCCTCAATTCTCTATTACCTCATATCCTAGGTCTCTCAATGTGGTCAATAATTTGAAACCGCAGCTGGCTAATTGTATGACCTGCCTCTAAAAAATGACTGACCACAGGGGATGTTAGGACCTTGCGGCAAATATTACTTTTGTGCTCCACAATCTTGTCTCAGACCATCCTGGTGGTCTCTGGTGGTCTCGCCAACATAGATGTTGTAGGCCTATACACTTCTATCACACGAGAGTGGTCTGTCTAGCAGCCATTAAATCCACCTTATATTCAGACAATAAATTGAATACAACTTTTTTTTTATTACAACTGTTGGAATTGATTTTGTATAATAATTTCTTTTAGTTTGAAGATTCCTTCTATGTTCAATTACAGGGTACTGCCATGGGTTCTAATGTCGCCCCCAATTATGCGAACCTATACATGAATGTATTTGAAGAAAAATTTGTATTTGAACATTCATTATATCTTCGGTATGGCGCCACTTGGCGGCGCTATATCGATGATATTTTTGGAATTTGGCTGGGCGACATTGGAACCCTGACAGACTTTGTGACAGACCTTTACCGTATGACCAATCATATACAGTTTACTTTAACCTGGAATGAACATAGCATTATTTTTTTGGACACCATGGTACTCAAAAATTGGTATATATTGACCACTGACCTATCCCGAAAGGATACAGACAGGAATAACTTGTTACACTACACTAGTGCTCATAACTCTACACTGATTAAATCTCTCCCTAGGAGTCAGTTTGTGCATGTTAGGCGCATTGTTACTAATGAGGAAATGTCTAGGCTAAGACTAAATAAGATGGGCCAAAAATTTGTAGATAGGGGATACCCGGGGACTTCATAAAAGAAGAGATGGAGAAAGTATTAATGACCCCCAGGAGTACCCTCTTTTCACAATATGATAAGCCTAAAAAGAATAATGATAGACTTATTTTTGTGTCACAGTACTCTAAGCAAAGTATGGAGATACAGAAAATTGTACGCAGACATTAGCATGTACTAAGGAAATGTAATCCGAATATAAAGGAATTTAATAACATGCCTATGCCTGCATACAAACGCAACAGTAGTCTTCGTGATAGGCTTATTAGAGAGGCTATTGGCCCTTCAGTGATTTCTAAACAAACATATATCACAGGCAAATAAGGGATGTTATCCCAATTCTCTCACCCCCTCACAGGGAAAAACTTTAACATGAGGTCATTATAAATGTAATTTGAAATATGCTATATATATGATTCAGTGACCATGTGGGCGGGCCTATGTTGGACAGACCACCAGGATGGTCCAAGACAGGATTGTGGAGCACAAAAGTAATATTCGCCGCAAGGTCCTAACATCCCCTGTGGTCAGTCATTTTTTAGAGGCAGGTCATACAATTAGCCAGCTGCGGTTTCAAATTATTACCTAGGATAGAAGGTAAGAGAGAATTGAGGCTAAAACAAAAATAAACCTATTGAATTTTTAGGCTAGACACTTTATCCCCAAATGGTATGAATAAGGAGATTGATTGGTCTGTTTTTTTTATTGAATTAGAATTTTTTTGGCACGAAATAGATAAATTGTGAAATTTATTCCTTCTCTCCTTCTTTTTGGGTTTAATATTTAAGAATTGATTATGATCATAATGCAAATGTTATGTTGCTGCTCCAAATGTGTTACTTTGATTCTGTTTTTAAATGATGTGTAATTAATAAACTTAACCTCTAGGTGGAAGTATGCTCAGGTGTGCTCAGATGCATTGAGCATTTTTTGGGTTAATTTGTTGGCTATTTAAAGCACACAGGATGTTATGTACACATGCATGATTAAAGGGTTGTCCCCCGAAATGTTGCAATCTTGTTACATGTCTCTGCAATAAACATATGATTTGAAGCAAGGTGCTGCTATTTCTTGGATTGGATTGTAACTGTACTTTGTCATGTATTTTTTACATTTTTTGGGCAAGTTTCGGGAAACAGCCACAGCTCTGAGATCGCAGAAAGAATTAAGGCACAATGAAAATGGCTTGCAAAAACACAATAACACTAGCGCAAAACCCTTTGTGCCTCACTTGTAATTTAGCCCTTTTTTATATTTTGATATTTGATTTTAACCTTTGGTATTAACTGTTTTATAACATTGGTAGTATTTATCAACTAGGGGGTAGTATAGGGATTTATAAAATGTGTTTGCTGATCACTATAATGTAATTATAAATATTATCCACTGCATGGGGATGTTGCATTTTAAAGTCTGTTGGCGCTTTGAGAATCATATTTAAACACCAATAGGGTTATTATTGAATAAGCATAAATAAGGGCAGTTGTTAAAGCTCGAAACATTGCTGTTTCTATGGGCCCTGTACAGAGGATGTATTAAGTCTTTTTATTAAGCAGCTAGAGGATTGTTGTCACTGTTTTTATTATTGGGCCCATACTAATGCCACATATGCCAATGTCTGTTTTCTCCATCAGGAGTTGATCGCATTGGGTCTTAGTAACTCTATAGGAAGCTTTTTCCAGTGTTTTACTATTGGAACTGCCATGTCCAGAAGTCTAGTGCAGGAGAGTACAGGAGGAAACAGCCAGGTAAGTTACTGACTCTCTGTACATTGTCTTCTCTGGGGTTTTAGCACTAATTTAGCCTTGTCTTGTCATTCAGGTGGCAGGTGCAGTGTCCTCCTTAGTCATCCTGGTCATTATTCTTAAAGCTGGAGAGCTGTTTGAGACTCTACCAAAAGTGAGTTCAAATCTAGAATGAAATTACAAATCTATTGTTGCCTTATTTGTCATGTAAACCTTCTGCATATGACTAAACAAACTGCATACGTTATATTCCCACCATATTTATGTATGCCTAATATGCATAGGTATGTGAAGTTGTAGCATATATTTTTATCTTCTATGTAATAAAATTAAAGGGATAATAAACGCCTCGTACTTACGAGACATTTCTGTTAGAAATCTCTATAGAATAACATATTATACAGGTCCAACCATTTTTAATACAAATTAATATCTTGTTTGCTATAATTGTTGCAGACAACAAGACTGTCATAATTCTATAATGTAAAAGGATAGGTATGTTTGTCCGAAGCTGTCATGCGCAGTAACGACTGCGCGAGGACAAACATACCTGGCCTTAAGAAAGGATCAGTCAGTGGGAGGGAGCGGGTGTGGCGGGTACGTACGAGTACGTTGCGCTTGTATTTTGGTGCGGTATGGAGCTCAACGCCACCATATCGCCGATAGCAGCGCTATAGGGAGGTGAAATAACACCGCTTTTGTGGCGGTCGTTAATTTCCCTATAGCGCTGAAAACTCATAATCTAGCTGTATATTAGCTATTCCCATTGGAAATAACGGTAACAAATCAGAATTTAATATTTGTCCAAACTGAGTCACTGCATGAACAAAATTCGGCTGAACTGAACGTTTAAAAAAACCCAAAGCAAGTCTTTTATATTTTACCCATGCACATGTTTAATTTCTGGTACTATGTATAAACTTGCGCAATAGGCTCGAGCGAACTGTAGACTATTAAATCATGAACAGTCATTTTTAGATAGATGTTTGCTCTGCTTTTTATCGTACTTCCTAAGGCTGGAAGTTTTAACACATAGCGTGCCACTGATAATCTAGCCCTATCTTTTGCGCGCGAGCTATATTGGGATTTTGTGGCCGTTTGAGCGCAAGTAAAATTCTGCCTGTATTGCAAGTTGGAAGTAAATGCGAGTGCAATCGTGATTTACGCTAGGATGATTAACGCGACTTCAGAGCTCTGGTTAACTGTTACGCGATTTAAAAAAGTGTCCCAAAACTCTTCAAAAATACATTAAAAAATATAGCTTATAATAACACTAATAAAAAATATTTTTTTTAAAAAAGCAACACATGTACAGTATGTATATATGTGTGTGTGTGTATGTATGTGTTTATGTGTGTATGTGTATATATATATATATATATATATATATATAGTGAAAGGTAGAATCGGGTGTGTTCTAATAGCGCTTGCAGAAGATGTTCCTCATAAGCAAGTAGGGGGGAGGGAAACAGAAATGGGATTATCCCCAGATGAGTATTGAGTTATTGAGATGAAAATAAATAATATTAAATGCTCACCTGTTGGATCACAGGGACCAGCGATCAGCGACGAGTGGACATGGATGGTGTGTATTAAAACACATATAAGGGAGACAGGAGAATATGCACCCAAAAAGATATATATGTATATATATAAAAAATGATATGTGGATAGATGATGATAATTATAAATATACAGGACCAAGAGAAAACCACATAGTTACTGTGGGAACGGTTACTGTGGAAACGGAGGCCACTTGTGGGAATTTCCAGTTCTTACCACACTGTATATGTGGACAGAGGCTATTGCTTCTTCCAAAAATTTATAATAATTTTTGGAAGAAGCAATAGCCTCTGTCCACATATACAGTGTGGTAAGAACTGGAAATTCCCACAAGTGGCCTCCGTTTCCACAGTAACTGTTCCCACAGTAACTATGTGGTTGTCTCTTGGTCCTGTATATTTATAATTATCATCATCTATCCACATATCATTTTTTATATATATACATATATATCTTTTTGGGTGCATATTCTCCTGTCTCCCTTATATGTGTTTTAATACACACCATCCATGTCCACTCGTCGCTGATCGCTGGTCCCTGTGATCCAACAGGTGAGCATTTACTATTATTTATTTTCATCTCAATAACTCAATACTCATCTGGGGATATTCCCATTTCTGTTTCCCTCCCCCCTACTTGCTTATGAGGAACTTCTTCTGCAAGCGCTATTAGAACACACCCGATTCTACCTTTCACCATTTTCTAGTCTCACCTAGGAGGAATGAGACATTACTAATAGCAGCAGGCATTGGACATCCTCATAGAGCATTTCATTGTACAACTACTACTGCTCTAATTGTGGCGCAACTACCCACAACCCTCTCTCTTCGCGTATATATATATATATATATATGTATTTCTATACATATGTAAATATGTATTTATATGTGTAGATATGTATTTATAGAAATATATACATATCATTGTAATCCTGCGCTCGTGTTTGTGCAAGCTGGTGGTTGTTATTTATTTATTTTTTGTTCAAAATGAGGCTCCATAAGTCTATGGGGGGGGGGGGAGATGCGATTCTGCATTTGCAACTTCACAAAGTATTTTTTTTATGTTTAAAGATGCGACCGTGAAAGCGCAAATGTTTTACTTGTGACCTGTAATACGTGCACAACTGGGTGCGTGATGGAAAATAAATTTTAGATAAAGCATTCACGGAAGCATACATTTTTCTCTTCACTCGAATCTAGCCCATAGATTGTGTCTCTGAGCTGTTGGTTTGTGAGATCATCTGAAAGAAACAAATGACCGTTATTATTTCTAGGCTGTTAACGCTAACTCGTAATCTTGCCCTTTTATACAGAATTACATTTTGAGTTATGTCCCTTTAAACAAACACTTATGAATAAATCTGTTTTTAAAATATCCCCTTACTAGGGCTCAATACAAACACACGTGCAGTCTGTTCAGCTCAATCATTTATACTTCATCTCAGATGTTTCCAGTTATCTGTTTAATTTAACAAAGGGTGTTCATCGCACTACAATGCACCAGCTCTTTACGTATCATTATATCTAATTAGTTGTTTGCCATATCTGAATTTATAGTCTACTAATGTCCTTTCCTGTTAAATCATCAGTAAGTGCTGCTTCTAGATATAACAATCTTGTTTTATTTATGGTCTTTGATCTTTTCCCAGACAATTCTGTCTGCTGTGGTTGTGGTGAACCTAAAGGGAATCTTCAAGCAGTTTACAGATGTGTTCACACTATGGAGAACAAATCGTGTTGACCTGGTAATGATTCGCCATCTGTAGTAAGGGTTGTATTGTGGCTGGCGCAGGGCTTTTTGGCACACTTTATATGTTGTGTTTTCTTTACCTTTGCAGATGTATTTATACTAACAAAAAACTATTAACCAGTCTATAGTAAGCAGAGACTATTGCTCCACAAAATATATCTTTACTGCAGCTAAAGGTTACTGAAGTGATAGAAGCAATGGGACCCAGTGCAAGAAAGCATTTTTGGTCTAACATGCGTGCAACTCAGTAATAACTAGTAACAATAGCATGTACGGTGAGGAATATTTATTTATGTGCCAAATAGAGACACATGTTTGCAGTTTTATGCCCAATTGAAACTTCACATCCTATGCATGTTCCCTGCAGCTCCCATTATACCTGCTAATAGCCTTTGTGAGACCTCAGATGAGATGCATGCCCCCTGCAGCTCCTATTATACCTGTCAATAGCCTATGTGAGACCTCAGATGATAGGCATGCCCCCTGCAGCTCCTATTATACCTGCTAATAGCCAATGTGAGACCTCAGACGAGATGCATGGCCCTGCAGCTCCCATTATTCCTGCTAATAGCCAATGTGAGACCTCCGATGACATGCATGCCCCCTGTAGCTCCTATTATACCTGCTAATAGCGTATGTGAGACTTTAGATGAGATGCATGCCCCCTGCAGCTCCTATTATACCTGCCAATAGCCAATGTGAGACCTCAGATGAGATGCATGCTCTCTGCAGCTTATATTATACCTGCTAATAGTATATGTGAGACCTCAGATGAGATGCATGCCCCCTGCAGCTCATATTATACCTGCTAATAGCCTATGTGATACCTCAGATGAGATGCAAGCCCCCTGCAGCTCCTATTATACCTAATAATAGCCTATGTGAGACATGAGATGCATGCCCCCTGCAGCTCCCATTATACATGCTAATATCCTGAGACCTCAGATGAGATGCATGCCCCCTGCAGCTCCTGTTATACCTGCTAATATCCTATGTGAGACCTCAGATGAGATGCGTGCCCCCTGCAGCTCTTATTATACCCGCTAAAGTGAGACCTCAGATAAGAGGCATGGCCACTGCAGTCCCATTATGTCATCTGGAAGACTATGTGAGGCCTCAGATCAGATACATGCACTACTATGAGTAAATAAACATGCAGATCAGATATGACACTTGTACCCCCTTAATGCCAGCAATATGTCCTGGTGATATGTCAGAACAGCTGCATGGACCTTATAAAACACACATTATACCAGTTATATGCTCAGATGAGATTTCAGACCTTTAATATAATATAACAAAAAATAAACAAAATATTGTAGGCAGCAGATACCTTCCTGATTGTAATGGACCTTAGAGTATCCATAACACATTAACCAGCAAGTGTTTAGCCCTCCTTGGTATGACAAGAAGATGTACAGTGTAGCTGTATTTAGATGCTGGTGTCACAATCTTGTATAGGTATATTGTGCACATAATAGTCCCTGCAGGAAGTGAGATGTTGTGTGTTTAGTATGTGCCTGTGTCTAACAAATGCCCCTTTAGTTTATGCAGCTGATATGGGTGGTCACATTCCGGGCTGTCTGATAATAGCCTATGTGAGACCTCAGATGAGATGCATGCCCACTGCAGCTCCCATTATACCTGCTAATAGCCGGAGACCTCAGATGAGATGCATGCTCCCTGCAGCTCCTATTATATCTGCTAATAGTGTGAGACCTCAGGTGAGATGCATGTCCCCTGCAACTTTTATTATACCTGATTTTAGCCTAAGTGAGACCTTAGATGAGATGCATGCTCCCTACAGCTCCTATTATACCTGCTAATAGCCTAAGTGAGACCTCAGATGAGATGCATGCTCCCTGCAGCTCCTATTATATCTGCTAATAGTGTGAGACCTCAGGTGAGATGCATGTCCCCTGCAACTTTGATTATACCTGATTTTAGCCTAAGTGAGACCTTAGATGAGATGCATGCTCCCTACAGCTCCTATTATACCTGCTAATAGCCTAAGTGAGACCTCAGATGAGATGCATGCTCCCTGCAGCTCCTATTATATCTGCTAATAGTGTGAGACCTCAGGTGAGATGCATGTCCCCTGCAACTTTTATTATACCTGATTTTAGCCTAAGTGAGACCTTAGATGAGATGCATGCTCCCTACAGCTCCTATTATACCTGCTAATAGCCTAAGTGAGACCTCAGATGAGATGCATGCCCCCTGTAGCTCCTATTATACCTGCTAATATCCTATGTGAGACCTCAGATGAGATGCATGCCCCCTGCAGCTCCTATTATATCTGCTAATATCCTATGTGACACCTCAGATGAGATGCATGCCCCCTGCAGCTCCTATTATACCTGCTAATAGCCGGAGACCTCAGATGAGATGCATGCTCCCTGCAGCTCCTATTATATCTGCTAATAGTGTGAGACCTCAGGTGAGATGCATGTCCCCTGCAACTTTTATTATACCTGATTTTAGCCTAAGTGAGACCTTAGATGAGATGCATGCTCCCTACAGCTCCTATTATACCTGCTAATAGCCTAAGTGAGACCTCAGATGAGATGCATGCCCCCTGCAGCTCCTATTATACCTGCTAATATCCTATGTGACACCTCAGATGAGATGCATGCCCCCTGCAGCTCCTATTATACCTGCTTATAACCTAAGTGAGACCTCAGATGAGATGCATGCCCCTGCAGCTCCTATTATGCCCGGTAAAGTGAGACCTCAGATAAGAGGCATGGCCACTGCAGTCCCATTATGTCATCTGGAAGACTATGTGAGGCCTCAGATCAGATGCATGCCCTACTATAAGCAAATAAACATGCAGATTAGATATATGACTCTTGTACCCCCTTATTGCCAGCAATATGTCCTGGTGATATGTCAGAACAGCTGCATGGACCTTTTAAAGCATATATTATACCAGTTATATGCCCAGATGAGATTTCAGACCTTAAATAATATAATAGCAAAAAATAAACAAAATATTGTAAGCAGCAGGCACCTTCCTGATTGTAATGGACCTTAGAGTACCCATAACACTTTTACTAGCAAGTGTTTAGCCCTTCTTGTTATAACAAGATGTATAGTGTAGCTGTATTTAGATGCTGGTGTCACAATCTTTTATAGGTATATTGTGCACATAATAGTCCCTGCAGGAAGTGAACTGTTGTGTGTTTATTATGTGCCTGTGTCTAACAAATGTCCTTTGGATCCTGCAGCTGGTATGGTTGGTCACATTCTGGGCTACAATACTTCTAAATCTGGACTTGGGTCTAGCTGTCTCTGTGGCATTTTCACTCCTTACAGTTATCTTCAGAACACAACTGTGAGTATCTCCTACAGTCACTGTGTAAACTAACTTCATTAAGAATGTGTAAAGATCACTCAAATGTTAAAGTCACTAAACATATAATGAATTCATCATTGTAAAGAAACTGAGCCCTTCCTAAATATTCTTTTGGAAGTGATTTTCTCTCTAACAATTTGGAAAGATAAAAAGTTTAATCCATATTTGGTAGTTTCATAACCAATTAAAAATATGAGAATGTCTGAAAAAGATAACCGATACATATTGAAGAAATGCTTAAAGGGACATGAAATTCCACATTTTTCTTTCATGATTAAGTTAGAACATGCAAAACCTTTCCAATTTACTTATATTATCTAATTTGCTTCATTCTCTTGGTATCCTTTGTTGAAGGTGCAGTAATGCACTACTGGGAGCTAGCTAAAAGCCAATGACGAGGCATATGTGCAGCCACCAATCAGCAGCCTCTGAGCCTACCTAGGTATACTTTCCAACAAAGGATACAAAGAAAACGAAACATATGGATAATAGAAATAAATTGGAAAGTAATTTAAAATTGCTGCTCTATCTGAATCGTGAAAGAAAAACATTGAGTTTTGTGTCCATATAACTATCAGATACAGATTTATCTCTTTTTCCTATTTAGTTATTTATCTTTTGAAACTGTTTTTTGTTAATACTTTATTTTTTTTTTGTCTCTGGTTAAATCTCTAATCTTGATGGTAGATTTCTTGCTTCTATTTAAAGGTATATAAAAGTGCATTAGGGCATTTTTATTGCACTATTGCTTACATATAACTGTGTGTTTAACCCCTGCAAAAGGGCCTGCACCAGAGCAGAAATGCACTACTGTGAGCTAGCTGAACATATCTGGTGAGCCAACGACAAGAGGCAAATGTGTGTAGCCACACTCACCAGCCAGTTCCCAGTAGTGAAGGATATGTACATATTCTTTATAACTAACTATACTAAACAAAGAAAGTACATTTGAAAACAGAAGTGAATTTAAGCACATCTTAAAATGACCTGTTCTAACTGTATAATGCAAGTATAATTTTGCTTTGTCTAGCACTTTCATTAAGAAATTTCATTTTAATATAAGTCCTATAGAATTCTCTGATAAGTTGACAAGATTTAGAGGTATTTTTTTCTATAGATTTTCATCTTTTCATTCAGCTTCTATATATACACACATACATACATACATACATACATACATACATACATACATACATACCGATGTATGCATGCATACATACATACTCATGCATACATACATACATACATACCCATGCATGCATACATACCCATGCATGCATACATACATACATACATACTCATGCATGCATACATACATACATACATACCCATGCATGCATACATACCCATGCATACATACATACTCATGCATACATACATACATACCCATGCATATCGATATGGAGGCATCCTGCAATAACCCCCCTTGGCCATCCGATGCAGAGAGAGCCACTCTGTGGCCCTCTCTGCACCGGACATCGGTGGCCGGTATCGTTGGTGGGTGGGAGCAAGTCTGGGAGGCGGGTGGGCGGCCATCGATGTGCCGAGTGGAGTGGAGGGGGGCGGGACAGACGGGAGCGCACGGCGGGCAGGAGCGGGAGGGAACCACTACGCTGCAGAGAAAAAAGTTAATAAAAGTTAAAAAAAAACATATATTCAAAAAACATTCAATGATCACTAAGGGTTCTGGAAGGGGTGGGGGGGGGGGAAAGCTACACTACAGAAAAGGGCAATAAAAAAAACAAAACATACTTTTTTTTACTAAACTGGGTACTGGCAGACAGCTGCCAGTACCCAAGATGGCGCCCATTAAGGCAGAGGGGGAGGGTTAGAAAGCTGTTTGGTGGGGGATCAGTGAGGTTGGGGGCTAAGGGGGGATCCTATACAGCAGCATATGTAAATATGCTATAAAAAAACAACCCCCCCCCCCCCCAAATATAGCTTTTATTTTAGTACTGGCAGAGTTTCTGCCAGTACTTAAGATGGCAGGGCCAATTGTGGGGTGGGGGAGGGAAGAGAGCTGTTTGGGAGGGATCAGGGGGTCTGATGTTTTAGGTGGGAGGCTGAGCTCTACACTAAAGCTAAAATTAACCCTGCAAGCTCCCTACAAGCTACATAATTAACCCCATCACTGCTAGCCATAATACACGTGTGATGCGCAGCGGCATTTGGCGGCCTTCTAATTACCAAAAAGCAACGCCAAAGCCATATATGTCTGCTATTTCTGAACAAAGGGGATCCCAGAGAAGCATTTACAACCATTTGTGCCATAATTGCACAAGCTGTTTGTAAATGATTTCAGTGAGAAACCTAAAATTGTGAAAAATTTAACGTGTTTTTTTTTTTTTTTTTTTCAAAAGTATTTTATTAAGAATCAATGATACAAAGAGATTGACAATATGAACAAGGAAGAACACCATAATACAATGTGTGTTTTTTTTATTTGATCGCATTTGGCGGTGAAATGGTGGCATGAAATATACCAAAATTGGCCTAGATCAATACTTGGGGTTGTCTACTACACTACACTAAAGCTAAAATTACCCCTAAAAGCTCCCTACATGCTCCCTAATTAACCCCTTCACTGCTGGGCATAATACACGTGTAGTGCGCAGTGGCATTTAGCAGCCTTCTAATTACCAAAAAGCAACGCCAAAGCCATATATGTCTGCTATTTCTGAACAAAGGGGATCCCAGAGAAGCATTTACAACCATTTATGCCATAATTGCACAAGCTGTTTGTAAATAATTTCAGTGAGAAACCAAAAGTTTGTGAAAAAGTGAACAATTTTTTGTATTTAATCGCATTTGGCGGTGAAATGGTGGCATGAAATATACCAAAATGGGCCTAGATCAATACTTTGGGATGTCTACTAAAAAAAAATA
Organism: Bombina bombina; assembly: GCF_027579735.1. Classification (NCBI taxonomy): domain Eukaryota; kingdom Metazoa; phylum Chordata; class Amphibia; order Anura; family Bombinatoridae; genus Bombina; species Bombina bombina. The sequence continues at coordinate 260,776,988 of NC_069505.1, read as the reverse complement.
TATACATGTCAATGGATATTCAGAGATTCCTGAAAGATATTAGTGTTCTAATGTAACTAGCGCTAATTTTGAAAAATAATGGTTTGGAAATAGCAAAGTGCTACTTGTATTTATGGCCCTATAACTTACAAAAAAAGCAAAGAAGATGTAAACATTGGGTATTTCTAAACTCAGGACAAATTTTAGAAACTATTTAGCATGGGTGTTTTTTGGTGGTTGTAGATGTGTAACAGATTTTGGGGGTCAAAGTTAGAAAAAGTGTGTTTTTTTTTAATTTTTTCCTCATATTTTATAAAATTTTTTATAGTAAGTTATAAGATATGATGAAAATAATGGTATTTTTAGAAAGTCCATTTAATGGCGAGAAAAACGGTATATAATATGTGTGGGTACAGTAAATGAGTAAGAGGAAAATTACAGCTAAACACAAACACCGCAGAAATGTAAAAATAGCCTTGGTCCCAAACGGACAGAAAATGGAAAAGTGCTGTGGTCATTAAAGGGTTAAAATTGCATTCTCTATCTGAATCATGAAAGAAAAAACATAATTTATGCTTGCCTGATAAATTCCTTTCTTCTGTAGTGTGATCAGTCCACGGGTCATCATTACTTCTGGGATATTACTCCTCCCCAACAGGAAGTGCAAGAGGATTCACCCAGCAGAGCTGCATATAGCTCCTCCCCTCTACGTCACTCCCAGTCATTCGACCAAGGACCAACGAGAAAGGAAAAGCCAAGGGTGAAGTGGTGACTGGAGTATAAATTAAAAAATATTTACCTGCCTTAAAAACAGGGCGGGCCGTGGACTGATCACACTACAGAAGAAAGGAATTTATCAGGTAAGCATAAATTATGTTTTCTTCTGTTAAGTGTGATCAGTCCACGGGTCATCATTACTTCTGGGATACCAATACCAAAGCAAAAGTACACGGATGACGGGAGGGATAGGCAGGCTCTTTATACAGAAGGAACCACTGCCTGAAGAACCTTTCTCCCTAAAATAGCCTCCGATGAAGCAAAAGTGTCAAATTTGTAAAATTTGGAAAAAGTATGGAGCGAAGACCAAGTTGCAGCCTTGCAAATCTGTTCAACAGAGGCCTCATTCTTGAAGGCCCAAGTGGAAGCCACAGCTCTAGTAGAATGAGCTGTAATTCTTTCAGGAGGCTGCTGTCCAGCAGTCTCATAAGCTAAACGAATTATGCTACGAAGCCAAAAAGAAAGAGAGGTAGCGGAAGCTTTTTGACCTCTCCTCTGCCCAGAGTAAATGACAAACAGAGAAGACGTTTGTCGAAATTCCTTAGTTGCCTGTAAGTAAAATTTTAGAGCACGGACTACATCCAGGTTGTGCAGTAGACGTTCCTTCTTTGAAGAAGGATTTGGGCATAAAGAAGGAACAACAATCTCTTGATTGATATTCCTGTTAGTAACTACCTTAGGTAAGAACCCAGGTTTAGTACGCAGGACTACCTTATCCGAATGAAAAATCAAATAAGGAGAATCACAATGTAAGGCTGATAATTCAGAGACTCTTCGAGCCGAGGAAATAGCCATTAAAAATAGAACTTTCCAAGATAACAACTTTATATCAATGGAATGAAGGGGTTCAAACGGAACGCCCTGTAAAACATTAAGAACAAGGTTTAAACTCCATGGTGGAGCAACAGTTTTAAACACAGGCTTAATCCTGGCCAAAGCCTGACAAAAAGCCTGGACGTCAGGAACTTCTGACAGACGTTTGTGTAACAGAATGGACAGAGCTGAGATCTGTCCCTTTAATGAACTAGCAGATAAACCCTTTTCTAAACCTTCTTGTAGAAAAGACAATATCCTAGGAATCCTAACCTTACTCCAAGAGTAACCTTTGGATTCACACCAATATAGGTATTTACGCCATATCTTATGGTAAATCTTTCTGGTAACAGGTTTCCTAGCCTGTATTAAGGTATCAATAACTGACTCAGAAAACCCACGTCTTGATAAAATCAAGCGTTCAATTTCCAAGCAGTCAGCTTCAGAGAAGTTAGATTTTGATGTTTGAAGGGACCCTGTATCAGAAGGTCCTGTTTCAGAGGTAGAGACCAAGGTGGACAGGATGACATGTCCACCAGGTCTGCATACCAAGTCCTGCGTGGCCACGCAGGTGCTATTAGAATCACTGATGCTCTCTCTTGTTTGATTCTGGCAATCAATCGAGGAAGCAACGGGAAGGGTGGAAACACGTAAGCCATCCTGAAGTCCCAAGGTGCTGTCAGAGCATCTATCAGGACTGCTCCTGGATCCCTGGATCTGGACCCGTAACGAGGAAGCTTGGCGTTCTGTCGAGACGCCATGAGATCTATCTCTGGTTTGCCCCAACGTCGAAGTATTTGGGCAAAGACCTCCGGATGAAGTTCCCACTCCCCCGGATGAAAAGTCTGACGACTTAAGAAATCCGCCTCCCAGTTCTCCACTCCCGGGATGTGGATTGCTGACAGGTGGCAAGAGTGAGACTCTGCCCAGCGAATTATCTTTGATACTTCCATCATAGCTAGGGAGCTTCTTGTCCCTCCCTGATGGTTGATGTAAGCTACAGTCGTGATGTTGTCCGACTGAAACCTGATGAACCCCAGAGTTGTCAACTGGGGCCAAGCCAGGAGGGCATTGAGAACTGCTCTCAATTCCAGAATGTTTATTGGCAGGAGACTCTCCTCCTGACTCCATTGTCCCTGAGCCTTCAGAGAATTCCAGACGGCACCCCAACCTAGAAGGCTGGCGTCTGTTGTTACAATTGTCCAGTCTGGTCTGCTGAATGGCATCCCCCTGGACAGATGTGGCCGAGAAAGCCACCATAGAAGAGAATTTCTGGTCTCTTGATCCAGATTCAGAGAAGGGGATAAGTCTGAGTAATCCCCATTCCACTGACTTAGCATGCACAGTTGCAGTGGTCTGAGGTGTAAGCGTGCAAAGGGTACTATGTCCATTGCCGCTACCATTAAGCCGATTACCTCCATGCATTGAGCCACTGACGGGTGTTGAATGGAATGAAGGGTGCGGCAAGCACTTTGAAGTCTTGTTAGCCTGTCCTCTGTCAGGTAAATCTTCATTTCTACAGAATCTATAAGAGTCCCCAGGAAGGGAACTCTTGTGAGTGGAACGAGTGAACTTTTCTTTTCGTTCACCTTCCATCCATGTGACCTTAGAAATGCCAGCACTAACTCTGTATGAGACTTGGCAGTTTGAAAGCTTGAAGCTTGAATCAGAATGTCGTCTAGGTATGGAGCTACCGAGATTCCCCGCGGTCTTAGTACCGCTAGAAGAGCACCCAGAAACTTTGTGAAGATTCTTGGAGCTGTAGCCAATCCGAATGGAAGAGCCACAAACTGGTAATGCCTGTCTAGGAAGGCAAACCTTAGGTACCGATAATGATCTTTGTGAATCGGTATGTGAAGGTAAGCATCTTTTAAATCTACAGTGGTCATGTACTGACCCTCTTGGATCATAGGTAAAATTGTCCGAATAGTCTCCATCTTGAACGATGGAACTCTTAGGAATTTGTTTAGGATCTTTAAGTCCAGGATTGGTCTGAAAGTTCCCTCTTTTTTGGGAACCACAAACAGATTTGAGTAAAACCCCTGTCTCTGTTCCGATCGTGGAACTGGATGGATTACTCCCATTAACAAGAGCTCTTGTACGCAGCGTAGAAACGCCTCTTTCTTTGTCTGGATTGTTGACAATCTTGACAGATGAAATCTCTCTCTTGGAGGAGAGTATTTGAAGTCCAGAAGGTATCCCTGAGATATTATCTCTAGCGCCCAGGGATCCTGAACATCTCTTGCCCAAGCCTGGGCGAAGAGAGAAAGTCTGCCCCCCACTAGATCCGATCCCGGATCGGGGGCCCTCAATTCATGCTGTTTTAGGGGCAGCAGCAGGTTTCCTAGTCTGCTTGCCCTTGTTCCAGGACTGGTTAGGTTTCCAGCCTTGTCTGTAGCGAGCAACAGCTCCTTCCTGTTTTGGTGCAGAGGAAGTTGATGCTGCTCCTGCTTTGAAATTACGAAAGGAACGCAAATTAGACTGTCTAGTCTTGGCTTTGGCTTTGTCCTGAGGCAGGGCATGGCCTTTACCTCCTGTAATGTCAGCGATAATCTCTTTCAACCCGGGCCCGAATAAGGTCTGCCCTTTGAAAGGTATATTAAGCAATTTAGACTTAGAAGTAACATCAGCTGACCAGGATTTTAGCCACAGCGCCCTGCGTGCCTGAATGGCGAATCCTGAATTCTTCGCCGTAAGTTTAGTAAGATGTACTACGGCCTCCGAAATGAATGAATTAGCTAGTTTAAGGACTCTAAGCCTGTCCGTAATGTCGTCCAGAGTAGCTGAACCAATGTTCTCTTCCAGAGACTCAATCCAGAATGCCGCTGCAGCCGTAATCGGCGCAATGCATGCAAGGGGTTGCAATATAAAACCTTGTTGAACAAACATTTTCTTAAGGTAACCCTCTAACTTTTTATCCATTGGATCTGAAAAAGCACAGCTATCCTCCACCGGGATAGTGGTACGCTTAGCTAAGGTAGAAACTGCTCCCTCCACCTTAGGGACCGTTTGCCATAAGTCCCTTGTGGTGGCGTCTATTGGAAACATTTTTCTAAATATCGGAGGGGGTGAGAACGGCACACCGGGTCTATCCCACTCCTTAGTAACAATTTCAGTAAGTCTCTTAGGTATAGGAAAAACCTCAGTACTCGTCGGTACCGCAAAATATTTATCCAACCTACACATTTTCTCTGGTATTGCAACTGTGTTACAATCATTCAGAGCCGCTAACACCTCCCCTAGTAATACACGGAGGTTTTCCAGTTTAAATTTAAAATTTGAAATATCTGAATCCAGTCTGTTTGGATCAGAACCGTCACCCACAGAATGAAGTTCTCCGTCCTCATGTTCTGCCACCTGTGACGCAGTGTCTGACATGGCCCTAATATTATCAGCGCACTCTGTTCTCACCCCAGAGTGATCACGCTTACCTCTTAGTTCTGGTAATTTAGCCAAAACCTCAGTCATAACAGTAGCCATATCCTGTAATGTGATTTGTAATGGCCGCCCAGATGTACTCGGCGCTACAATATCACGCACCTCCCTCTGAGCGGGAGATGTAGGTACTGACACGTGAGGCGAGTTAGTCGGCATAACTCTCCCCTCGTTGTTTGGTGAAATTTGTTCAATTTGTACAGATTGACTTTTATTTAAAGTAGCATCAATACAGTTAGTACATAAATTTCTATTGGGCTCCACTTTGGCATTGCAACAAATGACACAGGTATCATCCTCTAAATCAGACATGTTTAACACACTAGCAAATAAACTTGCAACTTGGAAATACAATTCAATTAGAATAATATTAAAACGTACTGTGCCTTTAAGAAGCACAGAAGATCTATGACAGTTGAAAATTAATAAATTGAAACAGTTATAGCCTCAATCCTTGTAAACAACACAACTTTAGCAAAGGTTTAATCCCATTAGCAAAGATAACAAATTCTGAAAGCAGGAAACAAATTACAGAATAAACGTTTTTTATCTCAGTCAAACTATAATTCTCACAGCTCTGCTGAGAGAAATTACCTCCCTCAAAATAAGTTTTGAAGACCCCTGAGCTCTGTAGAGATGAACCGGATCATGCAGGGAACACAATGAGTTGCTGACTGAAATATTTGATGCGTAGTAAAAGCGCCAAAAAAACGGCCCCTCCCCCTCACACACAGCAGTGAGGGAGAACAGAAACTGTCAGAAAACAGATTAAGCAAACTGCCAAGTGGAAAAATAGTGCCCAAACATTTATTCACTCAGTACCTCAGCAAATGAAAACGATTTTACATTCCAGCAAAAACGTTAAACATAATCTCTAGTTATTAAACAGCTTTATGTATTTCTTACAGTGTAATTCTAGTGAAGTACCATTCCCCAGAATACTGAAGTGTAAAGTATACATACATGACATTATATCGGTATGGCAGGATTTTCTCATCAATTCCATTGTCAGAAAATAAAAACTGCTACATACCTCTATGCAGATTCATCTGCCCGCTGTCCCCTGATCTGAAGTTTACCTCTCCTCAGATGGCCGAGAAACAGCAATATGATCTTAACTACTCCGGCTAAAATCATAACAAAAACTCTGGTAGATTCTTCTTCAAACTCTGCCAGAGAGATAATAACACACTCCGGTGCTATTTTAAAATAACAAACTTTTGATTGAAGATATAAAACGAAGTATAATCACCATAGTCCTCTCACACATCCTATCTAGTCGTTGGGTGCAAGAGAATGACTGGGAGTGACGTAGAGGGGAGGAGCTATATGCAGCTCTGCTGGGTGAATCCTCTTGCACTTCCTGTTGGGGAGGAGTAATATCCCAGAAGTAATGATGACCCGTGGACTGATCACACTTAACAGAAGAAATGTTGGGTTTAATGTCCCTTTAAACTGATACCTCCACTTCCTACCCATACGACATCTTGTGGCATTTTTCAAACTGCATGTTCCCATTTCATTTTAAGCTGGAGTGAAGACTTAAACAAAAAGTGTTCACTTCTGTTCTGCCAATTCAAGTTGCTGTTATTTGTATTATTATACGTTTGAGAGCAGTGCTCCAAAAGCTGCCACTATACAGCTGGAAGCCTACCTGGGAGAGATTACTCTACCTCATTCAAACAAACCCCTGAAATACTGAGCAGTTAATAAATTGAGATTTCCAGCTCTGGCTAAAATGGACCAAAAATATATTTCTGCCCCATGCAGTAGTGTGAAAAGTGAAAGACTATTCAGCTTAGCGTCAGACGCTTCTGTTTCTTAATAAGAACTTGCCACTAACTTTTGAAAATTATTTTAATTGCTAGATTGCCTGTTATACTGCTAATTTTGAGGAACATCCTTAGCCAGGGCTGGACTGGGAATAAAAAGCAGCCCTGGAAAAATATGAAGACCAGCCCTATTTTCTGTTGAGTCAGTAGAATGCAAATGCACCATTTTTCTTGAAGGGAATTACTGGGACACTCCTTCCCCAATGTTTTTTTCAGAATTAAATTATATTACTTTGTATTAAATACAAATGTCAGATTTATGTTATATAGGCACCCTACAACCCGATTGCATCCAGTAATCACCCCTTTAAATTGTAGCTTTCCAGACCCCAACTACTGCAGCTTTTATTTATTGTTGTTATTATAATTAAATTTTATTGTAATATTTTTTAAAAACCTGTTCTGTGAACTTTGTGACAACAAACACATAAAACTGTTTAATTATTTCAAAATGTCTTTTGAGTTACAGTTCATAATTATAAAGAAGCGATCTTAAATCATTAGTCTGTATTGTGATTGGTAAACTGTCATATGACATAAAAAAAGTATTGGTAATTGGTATCTGTGAGTATTTGAAAAAAAGTATTGGTACTTGTACTCGGTCTTAAAAAATGGTATCGGTGCAACCTTAATAATAGCGAAGGGCCAATTCATATGTAAAAAAAAAAGTAACTGTTCCAACCAAACCGATTTTGAGAAACAGAGTCAGGATCTAGTTAATAGACTCTTGGCTAGGGGCTATCAAAAATAAATCATTATGAGAACAAAAAAGGGAGGTTGAGGGCCTAGACAGGACCATCCTTTTAAGAGATGCAGAAAAAAAGAATCTTCCACCACCAGGTAGACAACCCGTTACGTTCGTAGCTCAGTATTCCACTGATTACGAGAACATTTGCAAAATCATACACAGGCACTTTCCAATGCTCACGGCAGACAATCAGTTGTGTTAATTGTTTGAACAGGGATGTCGTTTCTCGTAAAGGAGAGGGGCAACCATTGGAAATATTCTGTGACCTAGTGAGATACGGACAAAACACACAGGTTGGTTAGAGAACAGAGGTATGTTCAAATGTGGGTATTGTCCCTGTATACCCTGTAGCCACATTGACAAAAAGGCTAGTTTCATGAGTACAGCTACTGGCAAGGAATTTTCTATTAAATCCTGTGTAAACTGTAGGAGTAGAAATGTGGTTTATCTGATCTGGTGTGCTGTAACAATAAGCAATATCTAGGTTGTACTACCCGAGAGGTAAGAGAAAGGATCAGACAACATATTTCTGATTATAAAAAGAACACATCTCAGAATTAGCTAAACATTTTGACATTGTTCACCACAATGACAATGCAACACTTAAATGGATGGTCATTGAAAGTCTTAACTTATTACACAAGCGAGAGGCATTTTGGATTTTCACCTTGGGGACAGGGGTCCCCAAAGGCTTTAATAGTGTATATGATGTAATTAAGTATTGGGGGAAAAAAGCCCTTTGCCTAAGATAAGGTCCCTTTAGTGGAACATAAGCTTAGAATTCTGGTCTTCTCCCCTTTCTTTCACCCCCCCTTTTTGTTCCACATGTTTTACTTTGTTTTTTTTGCTTATTCACTAACTGATAACCATCCTCCTACTAATATAAGTCGCCAATTACTTTTGGCTTATTGTACATTTAGTATTGTAGTTACAACCCAGCTCTAGTATTGATGGTTGAATGGATAGATAGATAGATAGATAGATAGATAGATAGATAGATAGATGAATAAACAAATGAACAGTAGATTAAGATCATAATACACATTAATACACACTAATTTAGAATGAAGGTTGTTGAACATTTATCCTCGTATGTACCACTAAGTAAGAGCTCTTTTTATACAGTATATACATATTTTATAGTATGTGTAAATATATGTATATGTGTGTGTGTGTGTATATATATATATATATATATATATATATATAGATCACATCAAAAGTATAGATGAAATGAATTGACAAAATGTATGCATTTGTATACTAATAACATTGTTACTTAATTATTTGAGTGTTTTCTGCACTATTTACAAATGAGTTCAAATGGATTAATAGACACATGTCAAGCCTCCACGTATGTTAAATATACACAGTATCTATATATTTATATAGGGGTTAAATGGGGGTGGTTTTAATTAATGAATGTGCTTATTTTAGTCACGTGTTTTTTCAACTGGCCCAATGGGCTCACAGAATTTATTTTAAATATCAGCTGTGTATTTTAGTCAGATACATCTATGATTAAGGCTACCAAGCTGAAACATGTCAGACTTTATGTGGCTGTTCTCTTTTTTAATATGTGACAAATAAAGATTGCCTGTTATCTACTGGAGAGGGTGCCGGCTGTTTTCTCTTTTTTGTACTACATACATATATACATACATACATGCATACATACACACACATACATACACGCATACATACACACATTCATTCATTCATACATACACACATACAGTGGGGCAAAAAAGTATTTAGTCAGCCACCAATTGTGCAAGTTCTCCCACTTAAGAAGATGAGAGAGGCCTGTAATTTTCATCATAGGTATACCTCAACTATGAGAGACAAAATGTGGAAACAAATCCAGACAATCACATTGTCTGATTTGGAAAGAATTTATTTGCAAATTATGGTAGAAAATAAGTATTTGGTCAATATCAAAAGTTCATCTCAATACTTTGTTATATATCCTATGTTGGCAATGACAGAGGTCAAATGTTTTCTGTAAGTCTTCACAAGGTTGTCACACACTGTTGCTGGCCCATTCCTGCATGCAGATCTCCTCTAGAGCAGTGATGTTTTGGGGCTGTCGCTGGGCAAAACGGACTTTCAACTCCCTCCAAAGGTTTTCTATGGGGTTGAGATCTGGAGACTGGCTAGGCCACTCCAGGACCTTGAAATGCTTCTTACGAAGCCACTCCTTCATTGCCCGGGTGTTGCGTTTGGGATCATTGTCATGCTGAAAGACCCAGCCACGTTTCATCTTCAATGCCCTTGCTGATGGAAGGAGGTTTGCACTCAAAATCTCATGATACATGGCCCCATTCATTCTTTCATGTACACGGATCAGTCGTCCTGTTCCCTTTGCAGAGAAACAGCTCCAAAGCATGATGTTGCCACCCCCATGCTTCACAGTAGGTATGGTGTTCTTTGGTTGCAACTCAGCATTCTCTCTCCTCCAAAAACGACGAGTTTGTTTCTACCAAACAGTTCTACTTTGGTTTCTTCTAACCATATGACATTCTCCCAATCTGCTCCTGGATCATCCAAATGCTCTCTAGCATACTTCAGATGGGCCGAACATGTACTGGCTTAAGCAGGGGGACACGTCTGGCACTGCAGGAACTGAGTCCCTGGTGGCGTAGTGTGTTACTGATGGTAGCCTTTGTTACGTTGGTCCCATCTCTCTGCAGGCCATTCACTAAGTCCCCCCATGTGGTTCTGGGATGATTATATTGGAAAATAAGTATTTGGTCACCTACAAACAAGCAAGATTTCTGGCTCTCACAGACCTGTATCTTCTTCTTTAAGAGGCTCCTCTGTCCTCCACTCATTACCTGTATTAATGGCACCTGTTTGAACTTGTTATCAGTATAAAAGACACCTGTCCACAACCTCAAACAGTCACACTCCAAACTCCACTATGGTGAAGACCAAAGAGCTGTTGAAGGACACCAGAAACAAAATTGTAGACCTGCACCAGGCTGGGAAGACTGAATCTGCAATAGGCAAGCAGCTTGGTGTGAAGAAATCAACTGTGGGAGCAACAATTAGAAAATGGAAGACATACAAGACCACTGATAATCTCCCTCGATCTGGGGCTCCACGCAAGATCTCACCCGTGGGGTCAAAATGATCACAAGAACGGTGAGCAAACATCCCAGAACCACATGGGGGGACTTAGTGAATGGCCTGCAGAGAGATGGGACCAACGTAACAAAGGCTACCATCAGTAACACACTACGCCACCAGGGACTCAGTTCCTGCAGTGCCAGACGTGTCCCCCTGCTTAAGCCAGTACATGTTTGGCCCGTCTGAAGTATGCTAGAGAGCATTTGGATGATCCAGAAGCAGATTGGGAGAATGTCATATGGTTAGAAGAAACCAAAGTAGAACTGTTTGGTAGAAACAAACTCGTCGTTTTTGGAGGAGAGAGAATGCTGAGTTGCAACCAAAGAACACCATACCTACTGTGAAGCATGGGGGTGGCAACATCATGCTTTGGAGCTGTTTCTCTGCAAAGGGAACAGGAAGACTGATCCATGTACATGAAAGAATGAATGGGGCCATGTATCATGAGATTTTGAGTGCAAACCTCCTTCCATCAGCAAGGGCATTGAAGATGAAACGTGGCTGGGTCTTTCAGCATGACAATGATCCCAAACACAACACCCGGGCAATGAAGGAGTGGCTTCGTAAGAAGCATTTCAAGGTCCTGGAGTGGCAGAGGAGATCTGCATGCAGGAATGGGCCAACATACCAGCAACAGTGTGTGACAACCTTGTGAAGACTTACAGAAAACATTTGACCTCTGTCATTGCCAACATAGGATATATAACAAAGTATTAAGATGAACTTTTGATATTGACCAAATACTTATTTTCTACCATAATTTGCAAATAAATTCTTTCCAAATCAGACAATGTGATTGTCTGTCTGGATTTGTTTCCACATTTTGTCTCTCATAGTTGAGGTATACCTATGATGAAAATTACAGGCCTCTCTCATCTTACGTGTACACAGTGACTGTGCCTATTAACCCTTCTCATTGACTGGCTTTGTGACGGCTTACACATTACCTTCATTCCTGGGATTACAAATATTAACAGGACACTGGAACATTTTTTTTTTGTCTTTTTAGACTTTCCTACATAGGGATGGTAGTGTATTTTTGATTCCCCTAGGGACGCCTGGGGTGATATCTATTTTGTATAGTATGCATAGATGATTGGAGTGAGAGGAATTTTTAGATACAAACTTTTTCATTGTCTTGTATTTGAATAAAACCTTTATAATTTTTCATAAATAATTGCTTCTAGTTTTCTGTGCTGGGTAATATTTTGTGTATGACAGTATTTTGGCGATACTATACCCTTGCACTGTTATTATTATTCTTTTTTTGTGTGTCAATATTTGACACAATTCATTGAAATAATTTTTCTGATATTATTATATTATCTAAGTGGTGTCGTTATTTGTTATTTTATATATGCATTAGAGATGGTTCACATTGGGATTTTTGCAAGCGGCTTAATAACATAATAAAATTGTAGAGCTGTAATAATGTTATCATGGGGTATTGTTTGGGAGTGCTAACTCTTTTTAACCCTTGGATGCCAAAGAGATGACTTCTGAGGGCTTAAATCCAAGCCTAATTACCATGTGGCTCCTCCCCTGTCACATTATAACCACAGTATGTCATGGGGGGGGGGGGCTGATATACTGACATGGGCAGACTGGTCTGTAATAATTATCAGCTTCTTCTCCCTAACAGACCTCACTACTCCATTCTGGGGCAGATTTCTAATACGGATATCTACAGAGATGTGGGTCGGTATACAGAGGTGATCATTTCCTTATATATTGGTATTTTGGGAAAGGGGTAAACATTTAATTTAAAATATTTATTTGCATGGAGAAAGTGATGAAACCTGACTGTGTTATGTTGTATTAAAAGGACTTAAATGCACTAATTGTATCATTTTTCACCCTAGCTATGTGTTTAAGCTCTCTTGTATTGTGCTGCCCTAGGTAATGAGAAATCTTCTGCCCCCAGACCGCCTTGCCCAAAGTATACCCTGGGTTAAACTATAGTTAAATTCCCGGAGCAGCCATGCTGCTAACTCAGACCTGAGGACAGTGTAATCTACATGCATATGCCATTCTTGATTGGTCCAGACCAAGTCCGGCTCAGAAGCAGAAAGCATTATGGCTCCTGAGAGGGGCTTTAGCTATAATGTATCCCCTTATTGATGGCTAAACACATAGGGAGATACATTAATGCAATAATTTAAATACATTAGAGGATTTTATTTTTAGTCCTTTTTAAAGCACAAATATCAGTGTACTATTTTTTTCTTAGTCTAGACACCATTATAGATG